>NC_059097.1:5070965-5214383 GCF_020497125.1 Mauremys mutica | reverse complement strand
TTCCCACACTCACTACACGTAGACTCTCGCTTTTCCGTGAGGATTTTCTCCTGGGACGTAGTTTCCTTGAGGTCCCTGTGAGTTCCCTGACAATTAATGGGTTCATCCACTCTCTCCTCTGTGTGGTTTCCCTGCTCTCTCTCTGGTCTGTGGTAATTTTCACCAGCTTTTCCCTGCTCACGGGGGCTGGACACACTCCCTTTGGCTATTCGCAGTAATTCCCCATGCGCTTCGGCGAGCTCAGCATCTTCCTGGTGAGGATTCTGCTCCTCGCTCTCCCTCACCACCCCATCACCTGCTAGAAGAGAGGAGAAATCTCAGAATTGGGGATGGAAAGGCAGAGAGCAAACCCAAGTAAGTGCTGGAGAGACAGAAAATAAAAACCAGGGACTGAACTCCCCCAAACTCTTCCCCACAGGGGACAGTGGAGGGGATCAATTCTACTCCCCACCCAGGACCGGCCTTTAGGGGGGGCCGTACGGGTGCCCCACCCAAGGGGGTGCCGGGCGCAGGGTTTGGATTCCCACCTGACCTGCTGCCGAGAGGCTCGCTGGGCTGATGAAAGCGGCACAGGGAGGCAGATAAGCAGCTGCGTGGGGGAGTGGGAGAGACCTGAGCTGCAGGGGGAAATTGGACGACCAGCCGTCAGAGCCAGGTGACTGCTCCGGAGCAGAGGGGCCCCTCTCCGCCCTGCTCCATGTGTGCAGCTGCTGCTGTTCCTGTCCCCCCAACCCCCCACCCTCCGTTCACCCCGGAGTCGCCCCGTCCACCCCCGACTGGGAGCATCCTCCTGACTGCTCTGCAGGGGGGAGGTGCTGATCGATGGGGGGGGTGTCCCCCTCCCCCCCACCCGGGTACCCGATTTCCACTGAGCTGGGGTGCCGGGACAGGGGGAATCCGCGTGTGCTGCTGCCTCTCTGGGGCCGGAGCTGCCGGCAGCTGCTTGTGTCTGAACAAGCCTAGTTCAGGCTCCTGACCCTGAGAGCTTTCTTAAAGAGACAGCGCGCTCACTCACTCACTCAGGGGCACGCAGTCCTTCACCATACACACACTCCTTCAAATCCTCCCCTTAACACACACACCCACCCCAGGGCTCCCTGCATCCAGGTCACTTCCCCACCTGGGCTGGGCTGAGACATCAGGAGCAGCTGCTCTCCTGCCCTCCCCTTACACAGCCTGCAGAGAAAGAGACCTGGGTGCAGGAAGCCCTGACGTCGCTCCTTGCTCCCCTCTCCCAGCCCCCCAGGGCTGTGTGGGGCGGGGGAGCAGCAGTCCAGTGGGGGAGCGAGCAGCAATGCCAGCTGCTTTGTGCATCCAGGTCAGGTTCCCCACTTGGGTGCAGGAGGGGGATGCCGGGGTTAGAGGCAAAGGGGGCACAGTGCAGGGGCTGGGGGCTCAGGAGGGGGCAGGAGTTGGGTGTGGGGGGGCAGAAGTTAGGATTGAAGGGGGTGTAGGGATTGGGGTGCAGGAGGAGGAGAAGGCATTTGGGGCAAAGGGGGCACAGTGCAGGGGCTGGGGGCTCAGGAAGGGGCAGGTGTTGAGGTGCAGGGGGCAGGGTTTGGGGTGAAGGGGGTATGCACCATGCAGGAGGGAGGTGCAGGGGGTACGAGTGAAGGGGGCACAATCCTGGGATTAGGGGCACATAAGGGAGGGGAAGGGGTTGGGATGAAAGGGCACAGTGCAGGGCTTCGGGGCACAGGAGGGGGCAGGTGTTGGGAGTGAAGGGGGTGTAGGGATTAGGGGTGCAGGAGGGGGAACAGGTATTTGGAGCAAAGGGGGCACAGTGCAGGGGCTGGGTGGAAGGGAGGGTGGGGAGCCTGGGGAGCCCATGGGGGACAGAGGGAATGGGGGGGTGCCACGCCCATGGGAGCCAGGGGCACCCTGGGTGCCATATCCCCAAGGCCGGCCCTGCCCACATCCCATCCAGACACTCCGTAGGAAGGGAGGGAGCTCCAGCCAAGGTGTCAATCATCATCTGTAGGAAGCCAGGAGTGAGATCTGCTGGGGACTGTCCTGAGCTCACAGAGTCTGTGTGGGGAATCCCAGCCAGTTCTCTCAGGCACTTACAGTTTCTGGGTTGGTTTGATGGTTCCTCACCTGTGCAGGGACTTCTCAGGATCTCGCTTTCCTCTGAACCAGGGAGATCCAGGACCCACGGCTCTTCCTCTCCTTCCAGCTGGAAGATCACAGAGGGTTTGGAAACTGGAAACCCTGCTCAAGGGAAAGAAAACAAGGGAGGCAGGAGGGTACTTTGCCCACCTCTGGTACAGATGGTGACTAAACTTAAACCTCTGCAAGCCAGGAAATGAGAAGTTAATGTAAACGCCCCCCTCCAATGCAACCTTAACTTTGCCCCCAACCCTTAACCCCGCAGCTGGCAAGAACCACTGAGGATGGTTCTGTGTGGGCCGCGCAAAGGTTAACAAACTGCCACAGGGACTCAGGTATTCAGCTCAATGCAGCAGTAACGGGATGAATTCTATGGTCTGTGGTATAAAGGACGTCAGAGTAGATGACCTAATAGTCACATCTGGCCTTCAAAGCTATGAACCTATAATCGACCCGAGGGAAGACTAAGAGAACGTGCCATTGTCTGTGCTGTGTTCACAGGTGGGAATCCCAGCATTTATCCGCATGCCTCCAGCTGTGTGCACTGGGCCAGCTGTAGCTGTGACTGGCTGATGGAGGGATGGGTTGGAGCAGCTGGGCAGAGCTGTACCTGTGCTATGCAGAGAGGCGCATGTGAAACTTGGGGGGCAATTCTGCCTCATTTCCGTGCTGAGTGTTGTAGGCTTGGTCAGCAAAGGTGCCCAAGGGCGTGTTCTTGCCATGGGGGTTGTCAGCACCCTGGTGGCGTATGTTCGAGTGATCTGTGGGGCTTAGTGAGGGTAAGTGAAGGCAGCGACTCAAAAGGAAAAGTCAGGTTGAGGGCAAGGGGGTGGTAACACTGTGCAGTCTCAGATGGCCTGTGTGCAGGAGGTTCAGTACTGGAGAGCAGGCCAGGGGGAGGAAGCTTCTGTTTGCTATGACAGAGACGAACCCGAATATTATCTTAGCAAAGAGAAGTTGTGAGACTTTCTGCTGTACTGCTCTGTTCCCAGAGCGCTCTGTAACAGAGGAGAGGGCTAGTGTGGGTGTCTCTGGCATGTCGGGGTGTTGCTGAAACTGGACAGAGTGGAGGTGGCACTGGGGGAGTGGCATGAACCTTAATTCTGCATTTCCCCTTCTAAGAACCGAGGGGACAGGAACCCTTACCCAGCAAGGTCACATTCTCATAGTTCTCCTGCATGACATCCCTGTAGAGGGCTCTCTGAGTGGGGTCCAGCAGAGCCCACTCTTCCCTGGTGAAATACACACCCACCTCCTCGAAGGTCACCGGCCCCTGAAAGAGCGAGAGTCCAACACTCAGCACCTGCTGCCCCACTCACAGCCCCACTATTCGTGGGGGAAAGGAACCAATTGAATGGAAGCTCCGACAGAGAAACAGTCTGCAGGGTCCTATCCCCCCACTTCTGAGAGCAGCCAGGGGGCATCACGGTGAGAGAACAAAGAGGGACCCCTTGTCTCTGCCTGCAGACCCATCACACCCCTACTAGCCAGAGGCTGATACAGCCCCACGGTGGGGAACCCAACACCCTCCCCACTGCCAGCAGCTGGATGTGAGGGGCTGGGACATCTTCTCTACACCTCCCTGCTGGGTGCCCCCTTTCCATGTCACACCAGCCCCTGGCTAGCAGGCTGAGGGTTCAGCACTGGAAGTCTGGTCAGTTTTCCCAGCCCTGCCCAGGGGGTTGGTGTCTCTGTTTCCTGTTTCACAAATTAGGGAATTTTCTCCCCCAACACCCAAGTGTTTGTTCTGAGGATCTAGGCCCACGTTAAACAAGTCCCAGCAGGTTTGTCACACTTTGTCCCCTTCCCTTTCCTCACCCAGGGTATTCCCTGCCCCCCTCCAGCCCTAACTCCCCAGAAGTTGCCACCTCTTCAGTATTTCCTGCCCCTCCCCCTCCAGCAGGAACCCACCAGCAACCCCCCAATAACCCCTACCTGAGCTGGCTCCACTGCAGCCGGAGAAGGCCCCCCCCCCCCGGCCGGGCACGGAGGGGTTAATGCCGGGCTCCCCACCCCCGCACAGACCCCTCTGGGGAAGCAGCAGCTGCCCAGCTCCCGATGGAGGCAGCAGCAGCGTCTGGTCTCTCCGGAGCTGCCCGGGGCTGATGGTCCCGGTTCTTTGTTCTCCCTCCCGGCGCCTCCCCCGCTTCCAGCCCCTCCCTGTGCCCTGCAACTCCCCCCCGCCCCCGGGCTGCAGCGGCTGGATCCAGCTGACACCCTCTGCTGAGCCGGGCACTGCATGGGCTGGGGGAGCTGCTGCTGCTCCACCGGCTTCCCCGCGTGTCCCACCCCCCTGCCTGGGGCCCGGGGGCGGGGCCAGGCTCAGGGAGGAGCCGCCCCTTCCTGCCCCCCGGCCCGGCCCCCGCCCCTCTGTGCGGCAGCGGGGCCATGGCCAGGGCCGGGAGCGCGGCGCGGGGGCTGCTCCAGCCCTGCAGCCCGCGGGGCAGCGCGGGGGCGGGGACACGCGTGGGGTAGACACGCTCCTGCCCATAGGCGGCAGGTGATATCTGTGTGCGGTGCCCAGGCTCCAGCAATATTCAGGGCCAGGGGCCCTGCTCCAGCAATATTTGGAGCTGGGTCTCTCCCCAGCCCTGCCTGGATCGGGTCCCGGCCCCCACAGGCCTCCCCCCGCCGCCGCGACCCTGCCTGGAGCAGGTCTCAGTCCCCGCTTGCCACCCCCTCCCCCCGCGTGTCCCCCCACCCCCGGCCGCGCTGCGTCGCTTCCCCGCCGGCCTCTCCCCTGCCTGCTCTGTGCTGCGCTGCGGCAGGGCTCCGGGCAAAACCGCTGTCTGCTGCCGCAGGGTCCTAGTGCCTGCCATTCACTAATGGCAAGGCAGGCTGCCCTTACCCTGAGCCTCTCCAACGCCCCAAACCCTCATCCCCCCCGCACCCTAATCCTCAGCCCCAGCCGGAGCCCTCATCCCTCCGCACCCTAATCCTCAACACCAGCCCTGAGCCCCCCCCCGCATCATGAACCCTTCATCCCCTAGCCCCAGCCAGAACCCTCATCCCCTCGCACCTTAATCCTCTGCCCCAGCCCTGAGCCCCCCCACACAGCATGAACCCCCCTGCACCCTAATCCTCAGCCCCAGCCCTGAGCACCCCCACATCATGAACCCCTCATCACCCTGCACCCTAATCCTCAGCCCCAGCCCTGAGCACCCCCACAGCATGATCCCCTCATCACCCTGCACCCTAATCCTCAGCCCCAGCCCTGAGGGCCCCTGCAGCATGAACCCCTCATCCTCAGCCCCAACCTTCATCCCTCTGCACCCTAATCCTCTGCCCCAGTCCTGAGCCTCCCCCCACAGCATGAACTCCTCATCCTCAGCCAGAACCCTCATCCCCTCACACCCTAATCCTCAGCCCCAGCCCTGAGCCCCCCCCACATCATGAACTCCTCATCCTCAGCCCCACAGCCCTCACCCCACAGCCCAACTCTCTGCCCTAGCCCTGAGCCCCCTCCTGCATCATGAACCCCTCATCCTCAGCCCTACAGCCCTCACCCTGCACTCCCTCCTACCCCCAAACTCCCTCCCCAGAAGGTGCACCCCCTCCCCTTCCCACATACCCCTTCCCATCCCCAAACTCTGTCCCAAAGCCTGCACCCTTCACCCCCTCCTGCACACCCACCCCCTGCCCCAGCCCAGAGCCTGCACCCAGCACCCAAACTCCATCCCAAAGCCTGCACCCTGCACCTCTCCTGCACCCTAATCCCCAGCCCAGGATCTGCACCCCAGACCTCCCCCGCCGAGCCCCCTCCCAGAGCCTTAGGCAGGTGGGGGTGGAGTTTGGGGGGCGGAGTTGGGGGGCGGGTTCTGGGCACCACCAAAATTTTTACGAACTTGTCACCCATGAATCCTGCCAGGGGCGGGATCGGGGCTGGGAATGGGGCTGGGGGGGCCGGTTATTACGTGGGGGTCACAAGCCTCTCCCAGCTCTGCCGCTCCCCGGGAAAAGGCGGGGGGGGGGTCTGAGAGGCACCGGCTGGGAGAGGGGGCGGGGCTGGGGGAATGGATGAGCGCTGGGTGGGGAGTCTGGCTGGCCCTGGGGGCCTCCCTTACCTGGGCTGGAGAGAGGGCGGAAGCTGCCCCGGTGCAGTCTGGGAGATGTAGTTCCTGACTCGCCCTGGACCGGAAGTGACGTTGGGCGGAGAGACCAATCTGAGCTGCAAACGGGCGCGGGCCGCTGCGGCTCTGCCTGGCTCGCGCGGGGCCGTTGGAGCCTCTCCCGGTGCCGTTGGTGAGACCGGGCTGGGGGCGGGCGGGAAATGTCTGTGCAGCCCGGACATGGCCGGGGGGGCAGGTGACCCCCGAGGAGCGGGGAGAGAAAGGGGGGGGCTGAGATCCCCTCGGATTTACCGCTGCCCCCTCCCGTGGGGACCCCCCTCCTCCCCCGTCCTGCCCCCTTTCTCCCTAGAGAGCCACGAGCAGCGCCCAGGGTGACCCCCCCTCCCCCAACCCCTGAGAAGTTCCCTGTCCCCCCCCCCCCCGATTGTGCCCCATTTTCTCTCCCCTTCGCCAGTGGCCAGTTCAGGTCTCAGGTTTGGGGGTTTCCCCCATTTCCACCTGCAGGGATTTGTCCTTGTGCGGGTGGGAAATGGTTCCCCCCAGTGATTCCTGAGCTGGGCAGAGGGTGAATGGGCAGAGGCTGGGGGGGGCCTGAGACAGGGACACCTCTGGGCTGGGCTGGGGGGGCCACTCTCTGCTGGCAACGGGGCCTGGGAAGGGCCAGGAAGGGGAGGGAGGAGCAAGTGTCCCCCAGGTTTCCCAGTCCCAGCTACTTCCCCTCCCCCACCCTGCCCAACCCAGCAGCCCCCCGTCAACCCACCAACTGCTAGTCCAGGGGTAGCCAACCTATGGCACACGAGCTGATTTTCAGTGGCACTCACGCTGCCTGGTCCTGGCCACCGGTCTGGGGGAGGATCTGCATTTTAATTTAATTTTAAATGAAGTTTCTTAAACATTTAAAAAACCTTATTTACTTTACATGCAACAGTAATTTAGTTCTATATTATAGACTTACAGAAAGAGACAGTCTAAAAACATTAAAATGTATTTCTGGTATGCAAAACCTTAAATTAGAGTGAATTAATGAAGACTTGGCACAGCACTTCTGAAAGGTTGCTGACCCCTGTACTAGTCACATTCCCAGACCCCACTGCCAGCCCCTCCCCATAGCCAGTGACCTCACTCCAGCCCCACTCCACTTCCTTGTGAAAGCCACATCACCCAGGGATCCCTGCCGGCCATGTGAATGTGAGGCGAGAAGAATCCATCCCATTCTGTTGTTGATTTAATATCGCTGTATAATCCCTTCAAATTTCCCCTCTTTCCTCTTGAGTGGTTGAATGGTGACATAAAATCTCCCCACATGATGCTTGTCCCTTATATTGGCAAATATTTAGTTTGTGCCCCATTTTCTCCTCAGTTCTGAAATACTGATATCTAATGCTCAAAAATCTTCCCACTTTTCTCTCCAGGTGTGTGACTGAGATCAGGGCTCTTATCGTACTGAGCGTGGGCCTGTTCTGACAGCTGCTGCAGAGACCCCAACTGAGATCTGGGCCCTGTTCTGCCAGGCGCTGAAGAGACCCCAGGTGAGATCAGACTCCACTGTTGTGCCAGGTAAAACTGAGACCTGGACCGAGATCATGGCCCCCCCTTGTGCCAGGCAGCGCATGACTGTGACCCAAACCGCTGCCTCCATTGTGCTGGGCATTTCAGAGACCTCGACTGAGATCTGTGTCCCCGTTGTGTCTGGCCCTGCACTGACCCCGACCCAGATCATGCCCCACCACTGTACTGGGCACTGCACAGACCCTGACAGAGATCCTGCCCCCACAATTTGCCAGATGCTGCAGGGACCCCAAACAAAATCATAGTTCCTGCAATGCTGGGAGTTGCAGAGTCCCCGACTGAGATCAGGCCCCTGTTCTGCAGGGCTTTGCATAGACACTGAGCAAGATCAGGGTCCCCATTGTGACAGGTGCTGAACAGACACCAAGGGTATCTCTACCCTGCCACTAAAACCCCCCATCTGGCCCAGGCTCACGGGCTCAGGTGAAGGGGCTGTTTAATTGCAATGTAGATGTCTGGGCTCGGCCTGGAGCCAGGCTGTAGGACCCTGCGAGGTGGGAGGGTGCCAGACCTTGGGCTGCAGCCCCAGTCAGAACATCGACACCACAATTAAACAGCCCCACAGCCTGAGCCGTGTGAGCCCAAGTCAGCAGGCACAGGCCAGCCGCCGGTGTCTGACTGCAGTGTGGACATGCCCACAGGGACAGAGAGGCCTCACCACAAAAAGCTCAAAGGCTAAATAGGCCAATGGTGGGAGGCGACTCTCCATTTTACAGGTGGGGAAACAGAAGCTCAGAGAGCTGAAGTAATTTGCTCAAGTTTGCATGGAGAATTTGGGGCAAAACTGGGATCTGAACCCAGATTGTTTGAATTCTTGCCTCTCCCCTTAACCCCAAGCCCAGCTTGTGTGTGTACAGCGTTGTTTTGGTCAGTGTTTGCCTTGCATTGGCTTCCAAGGGAGGCTGTGGAATTTCCTTCACTGGAGGTCTTTAAGACCAGGTTAGAGATACACCAGTCTGGGAATGTCTAGGGATACTTGGTCCTGACTCGTCACAGGAGGCTGGAGTAGACGCCCTCTCAAGGTCCCTTCCAGGCCTACACTGAAATAATTCTCTTTTGTGCTGTGTCCTGTTCTACGCTGAGCTGTTTTGCATGGTGCCATTTGGAACTGTGATCGCACCATGTTGTGTAGCGGTTTTATGGTGCATTGTTTTGCCTCAGCATGTTTGGTGCCTGTGTTGTGCTGGTTTGAAATGCGCTCTTTTTTTTTTTTTTTCATTGTGTAATATTGTCCTAGGGTGTGTTAGTTTGCATCGTGTTTTCTTTTCCTCTGTATTGTCATTTTATGCTGTGGCTTTTGTTGTTTCTTTTTTCCTTTTTTTTTTCTGAGTTTCCAGACATTATGTTGTGGTGGGTTTTACTCTGGATGTTGTGTTTTATACGTATATATTTCATGGCATCCTAGAAACGTAGGGCTAAATAGGACCTCAAGATGTCATCAAGTCCAGCTCTCTGCTGAGGCAGGACCAAGTATATGTAGATTATCTCCGACAGAGCTTTGTCCTACTTGTTCTTAAAAACTTCCAGGGAAAGAGATTCCCCAGCCCCCCTTATAAGACTATTCCAGAGCTGAACTGCCTTAGCTCTGGGGACACCCACAGAGATTGTAGTGGTGAGCAGCTCTGGAGAGAGAGGAGACCCCAGTGAGTGGCAGCTGGGTAAAGAGACTGAAGTTGGGAGGAGAAACATTGACGTGTCCAAGGTCACCCAGGCGGTCTGTGACAGAGCTAGAACTAGATCCCAGTGCTAGTGCGACCGTACTGCTGTTTTGGGCACTGAAGGTCTCTGCCACCCTGGTGTTTTAGGCGCTGGTGCAAACCCTTAGTACAGACAGAATTTACACTAGTGCACTCTGATTGGTACTGGTGCACCATGTCCCTGTTTGAAGGCTTGCAGGGGATGGGGGGGGGCAGTGACCTAACTGAGGCCTGGGGGTGGCTGAACAGTGCAGCTGGTAAGTGGGGGAAGCAGCAGTGAGTGCTGGAGGTATGAGCCAGGAACACAGCCCCACAGGACTGGACACTGACTTCTCCTGACCCATGACCCACACACCCAGCCGTGTGCAGGGACTGCAGCTGAGCTGCCTGCCAAGACAGCCTGTGCATCCATGGACAAACCACCTCTTCCTGCAGCCTAATACAGTGGGATCTTTCCAAGCTGTGGGTGACGGGGCTCTGGCGTTAACGGGGTCTGTTCCTGACTCTGTCCCTGACCTGCTTGGTGACCTTGGAGAAGTCACAACCCCTCTCTGTTTTCCTCCTCCCCATTGTCTACTTGGATTGTGATCTCTTTGGGGCAAGGACTGTCCCTCTCTGTCTGTGCAGAGCCCAGCAGAATGAGGGTGCTGATCTCAGTCAGGTTCTCTGCCATGTGCTGCACGATGGGGCCCTGATCTCCATCAGTGTCTGTGCAACACAAGGCACAGCTTATAGACTCACAGACTTGAAGGGCAGAAGGTAGAGGTGTATGTCAGATGAGGTCTCATCGGTGCCTTTTATAACAGTGCTAACCCTTTCATGTATAGCTCAGTGGTTTGAGCATTGGCCTGCTAAACCCAGGGTTGTGAGTTCAATCCTTGAGGGGGGCCATTTAGGGATCTGGGGCAAAAATCTGTCAGGGGATTGGACTAGATGATCTACTGAGGTCCCTTCCAACCCTAATAATCTATGATTCTATGTGTCTGCTGGAAATCCCTCACCTGATGTATCCTAGGACTGCATTAACCTATTTCACGGCTGTATCACATTGGGAGCTCATAATTATCCTGTGATCAACCAGTCTCCTCCTCTGTCACTTCCAATGGACAACCCCCCCCCCCCCAGCTTATTGCAAAATTTTGCACTTGGGGACTAACAAGTCGAATTTGTGCACTATTGATTTTCATCCCATTTCAATTACTCCAGCTTTCAAGGACATGCAGATTTTCATCTATGATTTTCCTGTCCTCCTCCATATTGGCAATCCCTCCCGGCTCTGTGTCCCACTCCCACTTCTTGTGCCAAGATCACTAATAGAGGTGTTGAGTAAGATTGGTCCCAAGACTGATCTGAGGAACTGCACTAGTAACTCCCTCCAGCCTGACAACTCACCCTTCAATATGACCCCCCTGTAGACTCCCCTTTAACCAATTATTTATTGACCTTTGGGTTCTCATATTAATCCCCATCGTCTCCAATTTAACGAATAGTTTCCCATGTGGAACTGTATCAAAAGCCTTACTGACATCCAGATCAGGTTTCTGTGGCACGATCTACCTTTTGTAACACCATGTTTTATTTATGTATAGTGCTGAAGGCTGGGAGGAAGTGTTAGCAGTAGGCTGAGGGTACGTCTACACTACGGGACTATTCCGAATTTGCATAAACCGGTTTTGTAAAACAGATTTTATAAAATCGAGTGCGCGCGGCCACACTAAGCACATTAATTCGGTGGTGTGCGTCCGCGGTCCGAGGCTAGCGTCGGTTTCTGGAGCGTTGCACTGTGGGTAGCTATTCCCTAGCTATCCCATAGTTCCCGCAGCCTCCCCCGCCCCTTGGAACTTCCGGGTTGAGATCCCAGTGCCTGATGGGGCAGAAATCATTGTCGCGGGTGGTTCTGGGTAAATGTCGTCAGTCACTCCTTCCTCTGGGAAAGCAACGGCAGACAAGCATTTTGCGCCTTTTTCCCCTGGATTGCCCTGGCAGATGCCATAGCATGGCAATCATGGAGCTTGTTTTGCCTTTTGTGACTCTCACCATATGTGTACTAGATGCCGCTCACAGAGGCGATTCAGCAGCGCTACACAGAAGCATGCTTTTGCTTTTGCATGACAGCAGAGATGGTTACTAGCCATATTGTACCATCTACCATACCATAAATTGGTACTAAGATGATCATGGATACCAGTCCTTTTGTACCATTTGCTGCTGTCATAAGTGCCCCTGGCCAATCAGCCAGGGGTGCAAAAGCCAAAATTGGGAATGACTCCCTGAGTCAATTTCTCCTTTTTGGTATCTAAACATTGAATCAGTCCTGCCTAGAATATAGGCAAGTGTACTAGAGAACCACTGTATCATAGAACCAGAGAGCACAGCTGCTCTGTGTCAGATCCTGCAGAAATTATGATCTGTATGCTATTCACAGGGGGTGCTCCTGCAACAACCCCACCTGTTGATTCCATTCTTCTTCCCCCAGCCTTTCTGGGCTACCGTAGCATTGTCCCCCCACTTGTGTGATGAAGTAATAAAGAATGCAGGAATAAGACATGGTGACCTGTTAGTGAGAAATAAGTGGAAGGCAGCCTCCAGCTGCTATGATAGTCCAGACAGGACATTAAGCAGGGTGTAGGAGAGAAGCCCAGCATCCCACTGCTAGTCCAGGGGCAACTGAATCTTTTCTTTACACATGAAGGGTGGGGGCTAATGGAGCTCAGCCCCCTGTTGCTATGATGAAGATGGTTACCAGCCATATTGCACCATCTACCAGAAAAAATTAGGGCCAGGCGCCCTTGATCGACCTGACCGATGCTAGTCAGCATGGTTACTGCCTCATGTGCCAATAGGCTGATGATGAGGACGGTTACCAGTCCTTTTGCACCATCAACCACCCATGGCAGGGGGAGTGCCAATAGGCTGATGATGAGGATGGGTACCACTCCTTTTGCACCATCAGCCACCCATGGCGGGGGGGGAGTGAGGATGTTGGTGTTGACGGCTGCAGCATCGCATCTATCTGCAGCATTCAGTAAAGATAGGGTGACATGTAAAAGAGTCAGAGGATTGTTTTCCCTTTCGCTTCTGGGGGTGGGGGTGGGGGTGAGTAGATTGCCAAGCTATGCCCTGACCCACCGCGGACACTGTGTTTGACCCTAGAAGCATTTGGAGCTCAGCCAAGAATGCAAATACTTTTCGGAGGCTGCAGGAACTGTGGGATAGCTTGAGTCCTCCAGTCCATGAGCGTCCATTTGATTCTTTGGCTTTCCGTTACGCTTGTCACGCAGCAGTGCGCTGAGTCCCTGCTATGGCATCTGTCTGGAGAATTTTAAAAAATGATTCTGAATTTCATCTTCTATAACGGAGCGCTGATAGAACGGATTTGCCTGCCCTTACAGCGATCACGTCCGCATGGTCCATGCTGGAGCTCTTTTTTTATTTTGATTTTGGACTGCATCGCCACCCGTGCTGATCGGAGCTCCACGCTAGGCAAACAGGAAATATTCAAAAGTTCGCGGGGCTTTTCCTGTCTACCTGACCACTGCATCTGAGTTCAGATTGCGGTCCAGAGCGGTCAGTGGTGCACTGTGGGATAGCTCCCGGAGGCCAATACCGTCGATCAGCGGCCACACTAACCCTAATCCGATATGTTAATACCGATATTGGCGCTACTCCTCTCGTTAGGGAGGAGTACAGAAACCGGTTTAAAGAGCCCTTTATATTGATATTAAGGGCCTCTTGGTGTGGACGGGTTGGGCGTTAAATCGGTTTTACGCTCCTAAAACCGATTTAAACGCCTAGTGTAGACCAGGCCTGAGAATGGCCATGTGGAGGTGGGGGAGGGGATGGCAGACAGTGGGGAGGCAGGAGGATGCGGCATTGGAGGTGTATCTGGGATTGTGTTTTGTAGGAGTCCATGTCTCTGCTCCCTGTGGCCGTGGTGCATTCTGTACCAAAGCAGCATGTCAGCAGAGCAGACGCACACACCGTAGCTCTGCCTGGAACACGCAGCGTTCACTGCCAGACGGGCTGGGTGATTTTTCAGGGACCCAGCTTGATATGCCTGGCTGGGGTGGGTTCAGTTGGGTGGGGGTCTGGGGCTCTGATAGTTTGCGATGTTCCTTTTTGCATAGTCAGTTCTTTCCATTTATTGTTTTACCCCCACCGATGCCAGATGCCGCTCCCTTCTTAACTTGCTTTGGTTATTTCACTTCCAGTTTTTAAATGGGATCTAAGAATTGCAAAGCTGAATGAAAGATAAACAAACAGAACCATTTGAATGTTGGCCCAGAGCTGGTAGAACGGTACCTAGTGCGGTCGGCTGTAATGACCGGGTTTCCTACAGCGTTTTCTGGTGGGGCGGATAAAGCAACGTCAAAGAGCCAAATGCGCGTTTGAGGGCGAAAGGGCTTGTCAGGTGTTTGCTCTCTAAGGAACATGTCACCGGCCAAGGCCTGCAGTCTGTCAGGAGAGGTGCGCTGGGGTGTATTTAGGAATCTGAAAATAAAAGGTGAAGACGGCTGGGTCACAATATCCAATGAAATCTTGCAAACAATTATACAAATGGACCCTACTGCTGTTAAAACAACATGGTATTAATACTGATTCAAACCTGAAATTAAAATTAGGAGAGAAACGCATGAGAAAGGAACTGACACCTACTTACCATTTCTTACTGCCTAAAATTTTGGCACTCCCTCACAGCATCTTTTTTTAAAAGCGATGCACAGCACACAGTCAAGTTAATGAATGAAAGCACACCCATTATTGACTGCTTTGTGCTGCATGAGCATCTGATTAAGCACCTAATTACAACTGTACCACTGTAAGTGGAAATGTATCAACCCAACTTAGCTCCAAGGTGTTTAGATGTGAATGAAAAGTTTCTAAATTAAATACATACACTGAAATGCCTCTACCCAGTCCTGTTGACTTCTTCTCCGAAACCCCCCATGAGTTCTGGCCTCTTGGTCAACTCAGCTCCCAGACCCCCATCAGCTGTGCCCTCTCCCAACATAACCCATTTCTACTGCAATTCTTCACCCTCCTCATTCAGGCAGGGGGCTGGCGCTGCAGCCCCTAAGGTACCTGCGTTAATCACTGTCTCTCATACTAGGGCTATTTAGATTTCAGGGAACGATTCAGAATTACTGACTCTGGGAGGTGGGAGAGAGGAGAGGCTGAGAGAGCGTTTGCTCTTACGGCCACGTTCAACTCTGGTAGCCTCCATGTTACCTCACCCTCCACCCTCCCCCATGTGTCTCTGCTCATGTCAGTGTCACCTGATCATAATGCCACTGGCTTCAGCAGAGCTCCCAGACAGGAGCTACATCACGAGAGGGTTACAGTACTGAGAGTAAAATACATCACAGGGAGGGTGTAATTATCCTGAAGTGAAACATTCCAGTCTAGGAAGTGAAAGACTTCAAGTACTTCATTACTCAAAATTATGCTTGAAAGGATTGGATTTTTATGAATAAATTGCAGTAAATGTTAATTTCACTGTACACACACACAGAGATGAAAAAATATGTATATAGGTAATATACAGAAATGCTTCTGGAGAAAGGAGTTTGATTTAAGGCTATTTACACTGTATATTTTGCCTGTGACATTGACAATTTCTCTTTGAACAGTTATATGATTTGGCTTTTGGAATCTCAACAGTTACTGTTATTAAATAATTGTTGTCTGACGACCCCCGTAACTTCCCACAGCTCTGAACATTGAAATTGTAAACATTGAAAAAAGGGCTTAAAAATAAATATCGCTCTCTATTGAAATTAAAAGAAAGAAATAGACACAATGAATTTTGTCAAACCCACTTAACAGCAATTGCAATATGCTAGGGGATGGAAATTCACAACTAAGGCACCAACCTTAATTCTGCCCTGTAGTGACACCAGGCTATTGCCGTAGGGCTACGAATTAGGCATTTTAGTGTATATCGTTCCAGCTTACAAATCGGTATGATCTAAAGACACATGAGATCTTTTCCTCAGGATATCACCGTCACTGGGTTGTTTCTCTTAGTGATAATTCCCAGAAGTGAACAGATTAATAACATTTTATCAGCTATGAAGTGGCCATTTCAGATTTTTGGGGAGTGTCTGTTATTTTGCACTAGGGGCCAGGTCCTTGGAGAGATGGAACCTTGGTTTCATTTTAACTTCTCCATGCTCAGCAGCTTCTGGAATTTGGTTCAAAGTATTTACATGTTTCCCTGCCCTGTTCTTAAAAGTGCTGCTTTAGAAAGTGGGGAAGGGCTGGAACTGACTGCAGGATCAGTAGCTGAGTCCCTTTAGATATTTATAGCTCATCGGAAGGAGGACGGGGTTTGGTGGGTGTCTGGGGATTTAATAATAAACACACAAATATCATTGTTCTTAGTGAATTTTCATCTTCTAATTCCCATAACCCACTAATTATCCCTAGCTGCCCCCGGCAGTGTGGGGAGGGAGAACTAGTCAACTCCTGTGGCCAGTGTGGAACCTAGACAAATTAGAGGATTGGGCCAAAAGAAATATGATGAGGTTCAACAAGGACAAGTGCAGAGTCCTGCATTTAGGACGGAAGAATCCCATGCACTGCTATAGACTAGGGACCGAATGGCTGGGCAGCAGTTCTGCAGAAAAGGACCTAGGGGTTACGGTGGACGAAAAGCTGAATATGAGTCAACAGTGTGCCCTTGTTGTCAAGAAGGCTAATGGCATTTTGGGTTGTATAAGTAGGGGCATTTCCAGCAGATCGAGGGATGTGATCATTCCCCTCTACTCAGCACTGGTGAGGCCTCATTTGGAGTACTGTGTCCAGTTTTGGGCCCCACACTACAAGAAGGATGTGGAGAAATTGGAGAGAGTCCAGCGGAGGGCAACAAAAATGATTAGGTGGCTGGAGCACATGACTTATGAGGAGAGGCTGAGGGAACTGAGATTGTTTAGCCTGCAGAAGAGAAGAATGAGGGGGGATTTGATAGCTGCTTTCAACTACCTGAAAGGGGGTTCCAAAGAGGATGGATCTAGACTGTTCTCAGTGGTTGAAGATGACAGAACAAGGAGTAATGGTCTCAAGTTGCAGAGGTGGAGGTTTAGGTTGGACGTTAGGAAAAACTTTTTCACTAGTAGGGTGGTGAAGAACTGGAATGGGTTACCTAGGGAGGTGGTGGAATTTCCTTCCTTAGAGGTTTTTAAGGTCAGGCTTGACAAAGCCCTGGCTGGGATGATTTAGTTGGGTTTGGTCCTGCTTTGAGCAGGGGGTTGGACTAGATCCCTCCTGAGGTCCCTTCCAACCCTGAGATTCTATGATTCTATGAACTGAAGGCACAAGGATCTTTCAGTGACTGACTCAAAGTCACCCAGAGTGAAATTCACTTCACTGGATAAATCCCTAGTTGCTGAGCTCTGCAGAGGGGTGGGGAGGTGAATTCCATCCCCCATTCTTGGGCATAGAGCCCCCTCCAATTCTCACCCTGATCTCAGACACTACCTCACCTTCCCCTGCAGTGATGGACCCACTTGATGCTGCCAGAGCCATCTGCCATGGGACCTGGAGAGGACAGAGGCCCAGCTCCAGAACTGCTCCCCCTGCCCACAGCTCCCAAGCTGTGCTAGAGTTGCCCTGACTTTCCAATCTACAGATCAGTCCGGGTGTCCCCAGCCCGTGCACCCACCACACACAATCTTTGTGACAACAAACATCCCAGGATTGGGAAAGACCATCTGGGGCTGGCTGCAGTCTCCCGTTGCTGCTGTGAGGGGAATGGGGTGGTCCCTCATAGAGGATACAAACATACCCAGGGGCAGAAGGGAAATGTAGTTTCTTCCAGGGGGTTGAAATGTTTGGTTTAGAGTCCTGAGCTCTGTCTTCCTGTTTGTCTCCTCCTGCCACTTTCAGATCTCTTGGAGAGACAAGGTGGGTGAGGTAATTTTTTTTAGAACCAATTAAAAATAGAATCATAGAATCATAGAATCTCAGGGTTGGAAGAGACTAAGGACCGGAAACAATCCCCACAGTCGCAGGAGTCTCTGTTGGCCAACCGCCTCTCCCTGGTCGTGTAGATGGCCATTTTAGCCAGGGCGAGGAGGAGGTTGACCAGGAGATCCCGCGACTTTTTGGGGCCACGGATAGGGAGTGCATGGAGAAGGGGGTAGGGGGAAAAGTGCAGCCAGAAATGCAATAGGATATTGGTGAGGAGCCGGTATAAGGGCTGCAGCCTGGCGCACTCTAAATAAACGTGCGCCAGGGTCTCCACTTTGTTGGGTGTAGCGGGGCGGTCCCCTGCTCCTGCCCTGCAGGGCTTGAAGCAGCCCAGGAGAGGGCTGGGGCTGGGGCAAGGAGCCTGGGCTGATTGGGGGAAACAGGCTCAGCTGTGGCCATGCCCCAGTCAGGCCCAGCTGGCCCCTAGAAGAGGCTGTGAGCCAGGAGCCCAGTCAGTCTCCCTCTGCTTGTAGCGAGAGAAGGGCCTGGCTGCAGAGACCTAAGCAAGACACCTAGATTGGGAGCAGGGCTGGGGAAGGGCCAGAAGAGCTGGGAGCTCTGGCCTGGAAAGCCCCAGGCTGCAGGCCTGACTATAGGCTGAATAGGTGCAGGGCTGCAATGGGGGCAGCCCAGGGGGAAGCAGAGGCGGCAGGTCCAAACCCCTTTGCCTGTGATGAGTGGCTCATACTGCAGTCTGCCCCAGTGAACGGGGGCTGGATGGAGACTGGGCAGTAGCCAAGACTGACGTGAAGTGGGGATAGTGGGTCCGGTTCCCCTGGGAGGGGGAGACCCAGAACTGTGGGGGTACTGCCAGGGTAAAAGGGGCACTGGGGTCCTGGGAGGGACAGGGGGCCAGCTGCGGTAAGGCAGATCACCGGCCTGCAGAGTGTGCTCTGACGGCTGGAGAGCTAATTCCCAAGACGACCAGCAGGAGGCGCCGCCGGGTGAGTCTGCCCCTGCTTACATTGGGGAAGAATGAACATGGTTTTTGTAAAGGAAAATTATGCCTCACGAATCTACTATAATTCTTTGAGGGAGTCAACAAGCATGTGTATAAAGGTGATCCCGTGGATATAGTATACTTAGATTTTCAGAAAACCTTTGACAAGGTCTCTCCCCGAAGGCTCTGAAGCAAAATGGGATAAGATGGAAGGTCCTCTCTGGGTTAGGTAACTGGTTCAAAGACAAGAACGAAAGGGTCTGATTTTCAGAATGGAGAGAGGTAAATAGTGGTGTCCCCCTGAGGTCTGTACTGGGACCAGCACTGTTCAACATAGTCCTAAGTGATCTGGAAAAAGGGGTAAACAGTGAGGTGGCAACATTTGCAGATGATACAAACCAACTCAAGTTAGTTACGTCCAAAAGAGAGTGCAAAGTGTGACAAAGGGATCTCACCAAACTGAGTGACTGGGCAGCAAAAAGGCAGATGAAATTCAATGTGGATCAATGCAAAGTAATGCACATGGGAAAACATGATCCCAATTCTACATCTAAACTGATGGGGTCTAAATTAGCTCTTACAACTTAAGAAAGATCTTGGAGTCACTGTGGATACTTCTCTGAAAACATCTACTCAATGTGCATTGGCAGTCAAAAAAGCCAACACAATGTTGGGAAGTCCTTAGGAAAGGGATGGCTAGTGAGACAGAAATATAATATTGCCTGTCTATGAATCTGTGGTATGCCCACATCTTGAATACTGGAGCTGGTCCCCCATCTCAAAAAGATATATCGGAATTGGGAAAGGTACAGAAAAGGGCAACCAAAATGATTGGGGTGTGGAACTGCTTCCATGTGAGGTGAGATTAGTAAGACTGAGGGGAGTTTTCAGCTTGAAAAAGATGATTAAGGGGGGG
This sequence comes from Mauremys mutica, assembly GCF_020497125.1. Classification (NCBI taxonomy): domain Eukaryota; kingdom Metazoa; phylum Chordata; order Testudines; family Geoemydidae; genus Mauremys; species Mauremys mutica. The sequence continues at coordinate 5,195,111 of NC_059097.1, read as the reverse complement.
CTAGGATAGAGGTCTATAGAATGATGATGGGTTTGGAGAAAGTAAATAAGGAAGTATCAGAGGGGTAGCCGTGTTAGTCTGGATCTGTAAGGAAGTGCTATTTACTCCTCATAACCCAAGATCTGGGGTCACCCGATGAAATGAATAGACAGCAGGTTTAAAATAAACCAAAGGAAGTATTTCTTCACCCAACACACAGTCAACCTGGGGAAACTTTGCCAGAGGATGCTGTGAGGGCCAAGACTAACAGGGTCCACCAAAGAACTAGATAAGTTGATGGAGGATGGGTCCATCATTCGCTATTAGCCAGGATGGGCAGGGATACAAAACCATGCTCTTGAGGTGTCCCCAGCCTCTGTTTGCCAGAAGCTGGGAATGGGCGACAGGGGATGGGTTGCTTGATGATTCCCTGATCTGTCTATTCCCTCGCGGGCACCTGGCATTGGCCACTGTGGGAGGACAGGATTCTGGGCTGGCTGGACCATTGGTCTGATCCAGTATGGCCGTTCTTATGACCAATAGAGGCCAGTCCCCACCAGCAATATTTATATTTGGTGCACTGAAAGGGCCAACTTTCCAAAGCTGACCCAAATGATTAGTGAAAGTGTTTTGGAGAAAAACACTAAACAGAAGAATGTAAATGAAAATTGGGAGCTATTGTTTAAGGAGCTTGTTAGATGGGGCATAAGCCACGTTGCCTAATTAGCTGAGCTTGCAATGGCCTTCCACTCAACTCGCTGACATTTCTCCGTCTGCAAATGTGGTAACTTTTTAAAAACCTAGATCCAATCAATTACAACATGTCAGGGAAGATTCTAGGCATCAATGATCTGATCATTGGGTTGATGGCGGTAAACAAGAGATTCCCATAAGGCTCCCTCCCTCCCTCTTCCCAAGAGCCACCCTCATCCTCTCTCCCCTTTCTGCTCCCGCATCCTCTGCAAATTTTCGAAGACAGATGCCTCGTGATGGCCTTCGCTCTTGGGGAAATTGACTAGTGGTCAGGATTTCGGTCCTTCGGGGTGGAAGGACGCAGCAGATGGCGGGGGAGCCCAGGGCCACTCTGAGGACCACACTTCCTGATGCCTCACTATTGTCCAAAGTTTGCAGTTTATCACTGGAAGCTCTGAACGGTGTCAGCTCACTGCTTGGCACCTCTTTGCAGCCAGGTATGGCAAGGCAACTCTCTCCTTCTTGGGATGGCAGCTGTGTCTGTTACGCTGACAGATCCGGGTCAGTGACTTGTCGGTGGGTGGGATCGAACTGGGAACTCAGGAGCTTAGTGCGTGGGCCTCCACAGCATGAACTAAAAGCCACCTGGCTGCTGGCTAAGACTGTAGAAAAGACTCATTTTATCTCTCCCTCTAAGTGATCCCGGTGCCACTAGCTGGGACGCTCCACCACACCCTGGAGGTGTGTGGGTTACATACTTCCCCTAGCTGAGGAAGCGCATCCTGAGCTTCGGAGAGTTCCCTGCTGTAATCCCAGATGACCCCTGTAACAATACAGCCTCTGGCGGGACACTGCTGAGAGTATCAATTCAGGACAAATTGCTTGGAGCAGGGCAGTCACAGCCCAAGGCTGGGTGCCCTTTACTATTAAAGCATGTCACAGCAGCCATGCAGAGAGGACTTTGGTTTTACCCCACTGGCTAATTGGACATCATAGAATCAATTCCCTCAGCTATTCCAGTTCCCTTCTATCACCACCAGCCCCGCTCCTTATGGGGATGAATGGTTATGAAAACCAATACCCCAGAAAAAGAAAATGGGTTCTCTCAAAGGACCCCAAAGGACCAAGCCCCAGATGCAGGTGAATAGATGAGTCAGATCTTACCCACAAATCACGCTCTTGCAAATCCTTCAGCATGTAAAATCTAAAGGTTTATTCATAAAAAGTAAGAAATATGGCTGAGAGTTAAAATTGTTAAAGGAATCAGTTACCTGCAGTAATGTCAAAGTTCTTGTTCAGGCTTGTAGCAGTGATGGAATAAACTGCAGGTTCAAATCAAGTCTCTGGAGTCCATCCACAGCTGGGATGGGTCATTCAGTCCTTTGTATAGAGCTTCAGTTTGTAGCAAAGTCCTCCAGTGGTAGAAGCAGGACTGGAGATGAGGCATCAGCCTTTTATAGTCTCTTGCCATGTGGTCTTTGCTTTCTTTGTCCCAAGGACACTCTATCCAGCACGTGGCACAGAAAAACCTTCGAGTTCTGTCCATAGGCAGGTCCCTGCAGACCTTGCTGAGTCACAGAGTGTATCTGCCTTCTCTCAGTGGGTCGATTGTAGATGGTCCTTAGTGGGCCATCAAGGAGGCGAGGCAGAACTGACACCAACTTGTCTGGGGAGTTTCCGGAAGCAGAGCACAAGTTTGAAATATGGGCAGCATAGAGCCAATATTCATAACATCAACTACAAAAAATGATAGACATCTAGAGATAGCATAATTATAATCAGTCAATCAGAACCTCCACATAGACCCCTTACACAACAACCTTTCTATAATATTGGCTGCAAATAGAGAACAGTGGTCACAACGGTGATCTGTACAGTTACAAATTATGTCAGTAACATCACAAGAGGTGATACTGCATCAGTGAGACTGGGGATTTGGCTACTCTTTCAGGTGTACAGCGCTGGGAGTTAAAGCTGTCTTCGTATAGCTGTGTAGGGAAAGCGCTGCAGTGTGGCCACATTTGCAGCATTTGCAGTGGTGTTGGGAGTGGTGAATTATGGGCAGCTATCCCACAGAGCACCTCTTCCCATTCTGGTGCCGTGGGTTGTGGGAAGGGTACGGAGGGTGTGGATCATTCTGGTTCCTCTCCCAATGCCCTGTGATGCATCGCTTCACATCCGAGCAATCCCTGTTTTTCCGTCCATGTTTGGCACCATCTTGCATCTTTCAACGTTTTCTGTGCAGCGCAATTCTGTGTTCCGTTTCGGTCTGCGGAAAGTGGAGCCCGAACTGCTGAGGAGTATGCTGACGAGTCTCGCCAGCACATCATGTTTGGCAGTTGAGCTATTCCTTAAGATCCAAAGTGACAGTGAGGAGTCCAACAATGATAGCGAGTCGCATAACGCGTACGACACGAAATTGCTTGTGACATTCACAGACGTGCTCAGCACCTTGGAACGCTGCTTTTGGGCTCGGGAAACAAGCACTGAGTGGTGGGATCACATTGTCATGGAAGTCTGGGATGACGAGCAGTGGCTGCAGAACTTTCGGATGAGAAAAGCCACTTTCATGGGACTGTGTGCTGAGCTTGCCCCCACCCTGCGTCTCAAGGACATGAGATTGAGATCTGCCCTGCCGGTGGAGAAGCGGGTGGCTACTGCAATTTGGAAGCTGGCAACTCCAGACAGCTACCAATCGGTCGCAAACCAGTCTGAAGTGGGAAAGTCGACCGTTGGAATCGTGTTGATGCAAGTTTGCAGGGCCATTAATCGCATCCTACTAAGAAGAACTGTGACTCTAGGGAAATGTGCAAGACATTGTGGATGGCTTTGCACAAATGGGCTTCCCTAACTGTGGAGGGGCGATAGATGGGACCCATATTCCTATTTTGGCACCACCCCACCTAGCATCCGGGTACGTTAATCAGAAGGGGTATTTCTCTATGGTTCTCCAGGCGCTTGTGGATCACCGTGGGCATTTCTTTGACATTAACGCAGGCTGGCCCGTAAAGGTGCATGATGCACGCATCTTTCGGAACACTGGCCTGTTCAGTAAGCTGCAGGCCGGGACTTTTTTCCCGGACCGGAGGATCACAGTAGGGGACGTCAAAATGCCCATTGTGATCCTTGGAGACCCCGCTTACCCGTTAATGCCGTGGCTCATGAAACCGAACACAGGGTGCCTTGACAGTAGCAAGGAAGAGTTCAACTACAAGCTGAGCCAGTGCCGAATGACTGTGGAGTATGCTTTTGGCCATTTAAAGGGGCACTGGCGATCTCTGTATGGGAATCTGGACTTGGGGGAAAGCAGCATCCCTGCGGTTATATCCGTGTGCTGTACCCTTCATAATATTTGTGAAGGGAAGGGTGAAAGATTCAGTCAGGCATGGACCTCCGAGGTTCAAGTCCTGGAGACTGAATTTGCACAGCCAGAGAGCAGGGCTACTAGAGAGGCCCAGCACAGGGCTGCAAGGATTAGGGATGCCTTGAGGGAGGAATTTGAGGCTGAAAACCAACAGTAATGTTTGGTGCCTTGCACGGGAGTGAAGTGCAGTGGTTACAATGTTAGTGGGAATCTATGTTTGCTAAGCTGATTTGCAGTGCCTGTGTCTTTCCTGGGCTAAGGTATCTTTGACTTTATGCAATAATAAAGACTGTTTTCAAAGCCAAGAATTCATTTATTGAAAAGAAAATTACTTTATTGAAAGACACACAACTTTTTGAAAATCTGAAAAGGCAGGGGGGTGGGGTGGGGAACTGTGCAGTCACAGGTTTGAATATGTCCTGTCTGGAGTGCTGTGCAATGACTGCTGCACTTCAAGATGGCTATACTGCATGGTGATGAGGGTTGAGTGCAGAGGGTAAGGGTCGTAGTTCTCAGGGCTGGTTGGTGAACGTACATTGGTGGTGATCCACAGGGAGTAGCTCAAACCTGCAAAGTGCCTGGCCAGGGGCAGGACATTAGCCCAGCAAGGGAGGGGTGTGGCAGTGACATCACAAAGGCCTTTTGCAGGACCTCAGCCTATTGGTCCAAGGTGGTGGGGAGGTGGTGACCTCACAGAGAGATGCTGACATCAGCCGGGCAGGACAGGGGCGAGGGGCCAGGGAAACCTCAGAGACCCCTGTGGCTTTGCTTCAGCAAGTCTCCTTCTCCAGGTCTCTCTTTGAGGACTGAGAGAGTATTTGGGTTCACGGACGTGAGCGTCAGGAGGAACCTCTTTCGAGTTTTCTCCTTCCCTTTTAGTGATTTTTACTAGAAAACAGCCGTCCCAGTTTAGAAGGTAAGAGCCTCCTGGAGGTTTGAAACCTGTTCAGTCTGATCCATCTGTTGCAGGGGAGTGCTCTGCAGTTCCCACTCTGGGAGGTCCACCCAAAAATGTGGGGCTAAAATAGTGCTCGGGCAGTGATCCCCACCAGTGACCTGGGCCATCCTTTCGGTTCTCTGGTCAGAACCCTCAGCCTCCCGTCCTCAGTCTCTACCCTGATTGGCTGAGCAGGGGGTTATTGACAGGGAGGAGACTCAGATCCTTGTTGGTCTCTTTTAAGACCAAGTAAATAAGTCAGAACCAGTTCTATGTTTGATGAATTTTGCTGTTCTCTGCATTAATTGTCTCTGAGCAGTTCATGATTCTCTCTAACATTGCAGTTCTCCTCAAATACTTGCTGAATAATTACTGTCACTGTTGTTGGTCTGGAGCTCATCACAGAGCACTTTATTCAGGTCATTCAGTCTCTGAAATTCAAGATCTGATGGTTAGTTTGTAAAAGCAGCAAAGAGTCCTGTGGCACTTTATAGACTAGCAGATGTTCTGGAGCATGAGCTTTCGTGGGTGAATACCCACTTCGTCGGATGCATGCAGTGGAAATTTCCAGGGGCAGGTATATTGAAAATCAGGGCTCTTGGGTCCTATTCCCAACTCTGCCAGTGACTGGCCGTGTGACCTCAGACAAGTCAATTCTCCTTTCTCAGCCTTAGCTTCTCCCTCTTTCAAGTCGGGATAATAATGATCCGCTCTTGCCTACCTCACGGTGGGTGGAGGCAGGGCCGGCTCTAGGTTTTTTGCTGCCCCAAGGAAAAAAAAATTTGGCTGCCCCCACCCCAGCCCTGGGCTCCCCTCCATAACTCTTGCTGCCCGAGCCCTGGACTCCGCCCCCCCCTGCCGCCCCAGGTCTGGGCCCCTCCCCACCCGCACCCCCTGCCGCCCAAGCCCTGGGCTCTGCCCCCCCCGACCTGCACCCCCCTGCCGCCCCAGCCCTGGGCTCTCCTCCATACACACCCCATGCTGCCCCAGCTCTGGGCTCCCCCTTCCCCACCAGTGATCCCCCACCCACACACCCTCTGCTGCCCCAGCTCTGGGCTCCCCCTTCCCAACCAGTGCTCCCCCACCCACACACCCTCTGCTGTCCCAGCCCTGGGCTCCCCCCCACACCTGCACCCTCCTTCCGCCCCAGCCCTGGGCCACTGGTAACTTGCTCCCAGGGCGGGTCATTCAGCAGGAATTTTGGATGTGCACAGAACACAGACAGGACTGGTTCCCGCATGGTTACAGAGTTGCAGTAAAGTGGAACAATTTTCAGCTTGTGTGACTGGAGGAGATCTGGATCCATATTATCAGACTGTCCTCCATAAATGAGGAAAAGTTGAGGTGCCTTTATTATTCTTTGTTTCTATGGGGAATTTGCCAGTGCAATATCACTGTCTTCCTTTCAAACAAACAAAACTAGAAAAAAAATGGCAATCACTGTTGAAAATAGCAATTCCAGTCCTAAAAACCCCTGGGAAGCATTTCTTGCTCAATTTTATCTAGTAGGATGCCCCTGGAACAATGGGATCGAGAAACCTGCATCACTGAAAGTGCAGCCATAAAGACACCACACAGCAGCCTTCCCTAGCAGGGGCAGGGGGGCGAGAAGCGACATCATCCGAGCTCCCTGCATCCAGGTCACTTTCCTCAGCCGGGCTGCATCAGGGGAGGGCAGAGAGCAGCAGCTTCTGATGCTCCCCTCACAGCCCAGCCCAGGTGGGGAAAGTGACCAGGACGCAGGGAGCACATAGTGTTGCTCCTCGCTCCCCCCACCCTCTGTGGGGCCACGGAGGAGCACTGGGGCAGGGGAGAGCAGTGAGCACCTTTGCACGGCCACACGGTGCCCTTTGACCCCCTGGAGCCCTGGGCGGCTGCCGGGGGCCCCACCCCTAAGGCCGGCCGGGCTCCCCAGCACGAACAGCAGAGACACACAGAAACTGGCCACACACTGAGCAGAGGTAGCCTGGGCGGCTCGTAATGGAGGCTCGGGGGGGCTCAGCCTCCCCAAACCTTGCGTTGCCAAGGGGACAGTGGGGCCTATGACTAGGGGCCCTGGGCAAATTAGGCCCCCCTGGAAAAATCTGCCCCACGGTGGCCCCAGGGCTGCACGAGCTCCCACTCCCTGCTACGGCCCGGGGGCTGCAGCAGGGGCACAGAGCTTCTCTGGTCTCGGGGCCGCAGCGGGGCCGGGGTAAAGGAGTGACAGGGTGGGGCCAGTGGGGGAAGGGGTGGAGCAGAGGTGACAGTGGATGGGGCCGTGGGTGGAAGGTGTGGAAGGGGGCGGAGCCACACACAGAAGTGGGGGGGGCAGGGTTCCGGTGCTGGGGCCCCCGCACTTGTTCTCCCTTTCCCTGGGCTTTGGCATCACCAGCCCCTGCTGAGCGAGTAGGGGTCAGTGGTCCCCAAAATGTGGGGCGTGACTCCTAGGGGGACACAGAGGAAGATTGATGGGGGCACCTCAGGGCCTGAGCCAGCCCCCATGGAGGGCAGGGAGGGAGCCCCACTCAGCCCCACTCTGTCCCAGCTCTTCCCCAACCCCACCCTCAGCCTGGGCCCCTGGCTCCCAGCCCGGCCTCGACCCCCTTACCCCTTACCCCTGTCCACACCCCTCTCCCCAGCAAGCAACGGCCCCACTCCCAGCCCCGGTTCTCGACCGCGGCTTCCGAGGGGCCACAGCCATGGATACGAGGGCGCAGTGTGAAATGTTTGGGGACCACTGGGTTAGGGTGACGTCCTCAATCACTTCTCTGCAGTCCAATGAAAGCGATTCCTCACCCACCCACCCCTCCGTCAGGACGGCCTAGGTACGTTCCGCTGCCCTTCACTCGTACAGGAAGGAGAATAACATTTCATTCCACTCAATGCTAAAGTGATTTGTTACCCACCACCATCCCAAACTGGTCATTTTGGGGAAGCGGCCCCACCATGCTGCATAGCTAGGCAGAGCAGGGGTGTCTATGCAAACACGGCCTGTTCCTGAAGTCTTCCCCCAGCTCCTCACTAGATGTGAGGGGGGAGCTCATTCAGCCCCTGCTTACGCTTAGTATTTAAAAACTCCTTAGTGGCCCTATCTCTGCCGGACTTAGATTTCTCCTCCTGTACATGTCTTAGCAGCTCAGATGAGGTGGCTGAGTGGTTAAGATGCTGCTGCTAATCCATTATGCTCCCCACGCATAGGTTCAACTCTCATACTCATCAGATGCATTTAGTCTTCACTCTCCTTTATAGACAACCATCTCCCCCCTTAGTACAATGATAGATCCAACAAAAACCTTTTCAGAATCTCAGCTGCCTCCCCTCCTTGCTTCAAATAAAATGTCTAAATCCCAGATTTCTAAAAAAATTCTCTAGTCCTGCATTTCTTAGTTTTTATCTCAAAAGGGAACAGCCTCATAATCTCCCCCAAACACCCTGGGACCTCCCCAGATAATTAAAATACCCCCAACCTGAGCAAGGCCACAACAGTGAACCAGAGCTAGTGTCTAGGCCAAGCTGTTCTGAAGGAGACAACTCAACCATTTTCTCTCTGCTTCCCTTGGCAAAGTCTGACTGGGAAAACAAAATTCCCCAAACTGAAAATTTTCTGCTGAGAAACCACTACTAGTCTGTTTGGGGACTTTGGTTTGAATGTACTATTATTATTCTCTTCTGATTTCTGAATCAGTTTTGTCATCCAGGTGTGTTTCCAGCTGTTGAGTTGTGGGGGAGAGAGGCCAACTCATAATGTCTCTACCCCACCTGTCATAGTTTCTTCCAACTGGCTAGGAAGTACCTTTGCTAGGATGTGAGCAAGCAGTGCCCATTGTCGCTGTGCTATCTCGGAGAAGTCTGCATTGTATACGGTTCCTGGGATAGTCCTTGGCAGTGTGGATCCCTTCAATGGGCCAGCAGCGAGTCTGGCTCCTCTATTGTCACACCTGAAAGGCTGGTGGTGGGCATTTCCCAACCTCATCTCAGTCACACACACAGAGCAAAACTTCCCAGCCAATGCTACACACACAATCCAACACAATAGTAATGTTCAACAGACCAAGACTTTTGAAATGATACCTCACCAGGCAGACTTTGTACAAACTGTATCATCATTATAGGAGAGCAGTGAATATGGGGCTTCCAGGGTGCTGCTTTGAGCACAGCGAGCCACACCTGGGCTGACATGGCAATGGAGACGTACCCTTAGAGTCCATCTCTCCTGGGATAAAGATGGCAGCAGGGCTGGCCTGGACCATCTGACGTGGGCTCATGAAGCTAAAGCCGAGAGGCTAAAAACTGTGGTGCAGATATTTGTGTTCACACTGAAGCCTGGGTTTGGAAACCCTCACCCCTCGTGGGGTCTCAGAGGTTGGGCTCAAGCCCATCTGTCTGCACTGTAATTTTATAGTCTTGCAGCCCAAGCCGCATAACCCTGAGTCAGCTGACCCGGGCTTTGCGACAGGTGCCCTGGGTGTGTTAATCGCAGTGTAGACATAACATTAGGCTACGTCTCCAGTGCAATGAAACACCCACGACTGGCCCGTGTCACATTAATCAGGGTCATGTGGCTTGGGCTGTAAAGTTGCAGTGTCCGTGTCTCGGCTCAGGCTCAGTCCCCTGCTCCAGGAGCCCAGAAGGTTGGGAGGGAGTTTAGCAAGTGGAAATGGTAAAACCGCAGGGGAGTATTACCCTGGACTCATGGCATTTCTCCATTGGTCTGTCTGCTTTGGGGCAGGGACAGAAACACGTCCTGCTGCTTTTGTTATTTCAAAGGGCGGTTTAGTATTTTCATTCTCAGACACGGTTCACTAAGCAGGACTCAATCCTCAGTGTAAATAAACAAGCCACCAACACATCAGGGATTCCAGTAACAGGGGCAGGTTTTCTCTGGGCACTGAGATTTTTCAAGGAGTTGGTGGCTCCTTTCTTTCCTCACCCTGGAGTAAACTCAGCTTTTTATTCCATCCTTGATGATTCATGGAATAACAGCAGCAGCCTGAAGAAAGAGGAGAGTGAATATCTCACTGCCAGGGGTGAAGGTGGCCACGTCCCCTCTGTTTGACCATTGCCATTGCAGGAGAGAAGGTGTCAATGGAATCAAATGCCCTGGCTCAAACAAGCGACACAGGAAGATTTTGCTGTTCATGGATCCATGCAAAGGAAATTGTGTCTCTGTGTGAAAATAGGGAGGGAAATGAAACACCCACATGGTGGCATCTAAGGCTGAAGGGACCCCAATAGGATTAGAACAGGATAAATTCTCAAGCAGCATGTTTCTTACTTTGCCCATCTGTCAATTTTGATTATCATCAATGGAAATATTTTGCCATTGGGTTGTGTGTTTACACTGAAATTGACATTTACCAACAAATAGGTAATTCTTCCAGTCCTGCCTAGTCTGCAGTTGGTGAGTTTAGAAGGACAGAGTCACACTTCCCGGTCCCCATGCCAGGCCTGGGCTCTCCATGCTGCCCACTTCCCACAATGCTGGGATCCATCCCATATCTCCCCTCAGACCTCTGCCCCCCACCCCCACTTCTGGGATCCCCTCCCCACACTGTCCAAATGCCCTGCTTCCAGGATCCCTCCCCATTCCCTTCCTCTCCTCTGAGCAAAAGCTCTGCACTATTCTCACACTGGGACTTGAACCCAGGCCACCTAGGTGAAAACCAGGTATCTAGATCACTAGATCACATAGGAGAGGGATTGTGCTGTTTGTCTACTAAGCCAACCCCTCCTGAAAGCAGCACTGCCACCCAGCAGGGGTTGCACACAGGGCTACATTAACCCTTCAGGTGCTAAAGTTTCCCCTCTATCCATTCCCAGTGCCTGTGATCAGGAAACGGACATCAGGGCTCCCAGGTGCTGCACAGACCATGATTGAGATCAGGACCCCATATTGCGCTAGGTGCTGTACACACCCAGGCCAAGACTGGGACACCCAGGGGGTTCCTCTCAATTTCCCTGAGCCTCTGCTGCCCAACTGCTTCTGACTCCATCTGGATCACACACACCCCCCCGCATAGCCCGGGGGCGGGGCAGCTCCTGGGGGCGGGGCTCTGGCACAGCCCGGGGGCGGGGCAGCTCCTGGGGGCGGGGCTCTGGCACATTGTGACGCAGGAGCCCGGGCCCAGCAGCTGCTCCCTGGTGGCCACGTGCTGCCAGCAGCGCTGGAGCCGCCCGGGCCGGAGCGGAGCCGCTGTTCTCAGCTGCAGCAGGAGCTGCCCCCGGCCCCGCTGGGCTCCAGGTGGGGACAGAGCCTGGGGCCCGGGGTTCCCCTGGGTGCGGCTGGCGGGGCGGGAGGGGAGAGGCCGGAGCTGCAGGCGGGGGCAGGCAGGGGGTTGATCGGTCTCTGGGCACCAGGGGAGCCCCGGGGCAGAGTGTGTGTGTGAGTGTCCCGGGCCCAGGCGTGCGCATGGGGGGAGCCCTTTCACCCCAATGCCCTGAGCCCCGGCTGGGGAGGCTGCTCCCCCCCTCCCGTGGGGGCTGGGGGGGGGGAAGGAGGCTGCGGCGGCTGCAGGCGGGTGCTCGGCCCCCCCGGGAATGACCCGCTGCCGGCAGCTTGTGGTGCCTCCTCCGCGGAGCTTTTCCCCGGGGGCGGCCTGGGCGCAGCTGCGATCAGCTGTTTGCTGGGCAGGCTCCGCTCCGCTGCTCCCCCCCCCCGCTCCTGGGGGGCTGAGTGAGCCCCCCCCAACAGCCCCAGGGGTCGGTGTGGGGGGGCGGGGCCAGCAGCAGCAGAGCCCCCCCGCTCCCCTGGGGCTGCCCCGCCCCGCTCGGGCTGGGGGCTCTGCCAGGGCCCCCGCGTGAGTCGCTGCTCCCTGGCCACCAGGCTCGGCTCCGGCCACAGCAGCGGCGGGTGCCCCGGGGAGCCCAGCTGGGCTGGGGCTGGGGGAGGTTGGGGGGAGGAGAAGCTCCAGATGCCGGCAGAAGCCGCGGGGGGGAGAGGAGCCGAGCTGGCGGGGGGGGAGGAGAAGCCCCGGGCCCCTGCAGGAGCTGCAGTGGGGGGGGGTGGCGATGGAGGGGGCGAGGAGCCACCCTGGGGCAGGCAGGAGAACCCCGGACCGTGGCAGAAGATGTGGGGCTGAAGTCCCCGGCTCGGGAGCACCAGCCACCTTAGTGGCAGAAGTTGCAGGGCTGAAGCCCTGACCCCTCTCTGTGTGGAGCTGGCCTGAGCCCCTCTCGCTCCCATCCCCCCTGTGGAGCTGGCTCTCACTCTCCGGCTGTGGAGAAATTCAGCCCAAATCTCCCCATGTTGGTATCTCCATCCCCCCCCCCATCACCCAGCCATGAATGGATTTAGCCCAGGAGGCAGGGTCAGTGTTGGCCCCTTGGGCAGGTGGGATCTAGGGCACAACGAGGTGAAGTGACTTTCCCAAGGCTAAGCAGGGAGTCTGTGGCAGAGCAGAGACTCAAACCCAGAACACCTGAGCCTGAGTCCTGTGCCTTAACCACTAGTCAACCTTCCCACCGAAGGAGAGGGAACCTCCTCTGCCACTTTGAGTGTGTGGGTGGGAGCAGGCACTAGACAGAGCTGCCAGGAGGTGGGGAGGGGGGTTGGGGGTGATTAGGGGTTGGGGGGTCTCTGGAGGGAGTGGTCAGGGGAGAAGGAACGGGGGGGGTTGGATGGGTTGAGGGTTCGGGGGGTGCCTAGTGGAGGGTGGTGGGGGGTCGAGACAAGCAGGGAGCAGAGGGAGTTGGATGGGTCGGGAGTTCTGGGGGTCCTGTCAGGGGGTGGGGAGCAGTTGGATGGGGCGTGGGAGTCCCGGGGGTCTGTCTGGGGGCGGGGGTGTGGATAAAGGGTCAGGGGGACGGGTAGGGTCCTAGGGAGGCAGTTACAGTGGGGGGGTCTCAGGAGAGGGCAGTCAGGGGACAAGGAGCAGGGGGGTTGGATGGGTTGAGGGTTCGGGGGGTGCCTGTCGGGCGGTGGAGCGGGATTGGAGCAGGCAGGGAGCAGAGGGAGTTGGATGGGTCGGGATTTCTGGGGGCTGTCGGGGCGGGGAGTGGTTGGATGGGGCGTGGGAGTCCCGGAGATCTGTCTGGGGACAGGGGTGTGGATAAGGGTCAGGGGGACAGGTATGGGGTACGGGTCCTAGGGAGGCAGTTACAGTGGGGGGGTCTCAGGAGAGGGCAGTCAGGGGACAAGGAGCAGGGGGGGTTGGCGGTTCTGAGGGGGGCAGGAAGTGGGAGGCAGTGGATGGGGTGGGGCTAGGGCGGGGCTCCCTGGGTGCACACCCTAATGAAATGTGCTGCACACGCCTATGGTCACAGGGGTGAGCTACTCGCATCCTTTTCCTGTTTGTGCCTTTTCTTTCCATCTCAAAACCAGAGAACAATTCTCTCTGGTTCTTCCCCTTCTCTCTCCCCTCCCCACATGTGGCTAGAAAATCCAAGGAGATTCCCTCATTTTCCCTAAAATTATTGACTCTCTAGTCTCTCATTTTCCCTATTTTCTCCATAATTCTTAAATTCTCCTCAGCTTTGGGATGTGAACCCAGCACGTTTATCTGCAGCAATTTGTCCTTGGGTAGGTGGAATTTGCTGTCCTGTGTCACTCCCCCAGCGTGGGTGGTGGTTAGTAGATGCTGGCTTGGGGAGCCCGCAGACATGGCTGCCTCTGCGGGGCGGAGATGGGGTGGCTGATCTGTGCCAGCGACAGGACATGGCCGCACAGGAGGGGAAGGGAGGAGCCAGTGTCCCTATGGAGCCTGCCCAGCCCCTTTGGTTCTGCTCCTTTCCGGCATTTTGTTCAGAGACTTTATTACTGGGGAGGCTGAAAAATCTCCCTGTGGGCTTAGCCTGGCAGGAGGGGCCAGGTCTCCCCTGCAATAAAGAGCTGGAGCATGTTCCCAGCATGGCAGAACCTAGGCTGTGTCCCTGCAGGGGAAGATCCTGGGGGAATCGTGATGTGACATGAACTAAAGCCTGTTCTGAAACCTCCGCAACTGCCCTTCTCGCCCTGCCAGGCTGCAGGATGTCGTCCATGTTTCGCTCCAGCTCATCCCATCCTCCCATGGGACAGGGAAGGGAAACGGCTGCAGTGGAGCCTTCTCAGGTAGGGATTATGGGGGGGTTGCTGGTGGGTTCCTGCTGGAGGGGAGGGACAGCAAACGCACCGGAGGTGGGAGGCTTGGGCAGCCTGGTTTGGGGGTTGGAGTTTGCCAAAAAATTCCCAGGGTGGAGAATGGGAGGAGGCCAGGGTGTAGCAAACCTGTTGGGACTTGTTGAATATGTGGCTTCCATTCTAGGAACAGACCCACGAGGTAAGCGGGTGGAAATGCTCTAATTTGTGGAACAGGAAACAACCCCCCTAGGTGGGGCTAGGAAAATTGGCCAGTCTCCCAGGGCTGGAGCCCGACCTGATTAACCAGCGGCTGCTGTGAGATGTGAGGGGCACCCACCAGGGAGGCTTGGGGGGGTTCTTAACCTTTTTCTTTCTAAGGCCCCCAACGTGCTATAAAAACTCCACGGCCCTGCATGTGCCTGGTTCTCTGCATATAAAAGCCAGGGCTGGCGTTAGGGGCGGCAACCAGGGCAGTTGCCTGGGGCCCCATGTGACAGGCCCCCCCGCAAAGCTAACTGCTCAAGCTTTGGCTTCAGCCCCTGGTGGCAGGGCTCACGGCCCCCAGGCTTCAGCCCCAGGCAGGGAGGTTTGGGCTTTCTGCCCTGGGCCCAAGCGAGTCTGACACGGGCCCTGCTTGGAGGCCCCCTGAAACCTGCTCGCAGCCCCCCAGAGGTCCAGGGACCCCTAGCTGAGAACCGCGGCCTTAGGGGATGTGCCCCTCCCCCATACCCAGCTCCAGGGCTGGCCTTAGAGAAAATGGGGCCCTGGGTGAACTTGTAATTTGGTGCCCCCCACCCCCCCCCCCGGCCCCCATGGGCTCCCCACCATCATGTCCAGACCCTGGTGCCTCCCTCTAGGGCTTAATTTGTATTGAAAGAGGCGCCAGAGCTCAGCCCTGGCACAAATTCAGCACTGGCAGGGCGGCCTCCCAGCAGTGGCTGCTGGCCGAGCGCCCAGCTCTGAAGGCCATGCCATCGCCAGCAGCAGCGCAGAAGTGAGGGTGGCCTGGTGTGTGGTGTATTGTGCAGCCTTTTATTTTATGTAAAGTGCAGTTTGTAATGTGGCATTTCACCCCCGCGGGGTCGGCTCTGGTGGCGGCAATTTCAAGCTTAACAGAGTGAAAGTCGCCTCTGCTACTTGCTTCAAATGTACAGTCTCTAGGAACACACAGAGACCAAGGGTAGTGACCACACAGACACTCACAAGCACAAGGTCTAGTCGGTTTTACAAGTTTTATTAAAGTTACAGTTAAGGTTATGACGCCCCAAGCGCACAGAAATTCTATAAAGACCTGTGCAAAAGTTACAACTCTAGTTCCACTCACATCCTGACAATAGTATTAGGGTCTGATGTGTCTCTCATGGATTGATCATCAGTAGAGGGATGGTTCCTGCTGGAGTTTCATGCAGGGAGCTCAATTTTCCCGCTCTGGGGACCCCCTTTATATAATGTGATTCTGATTATACCTCATTAGCATTGACACACGACCTGTATCCTGTGGTTACGGCACATTTGGAAACAGAGGGGCCTTTCCAGAATTTTTTTATTTAAAATTAATCTTCCGGCTAATTGTTCACCCTGTTACCCCTTGGTACCTCTTTTCCCATCATCTTAGGGCATCGGGTTATTCCTCAGCCGTTTACTTATGTCAGCACACAGGAGGCTCCTGGGAGCAACTTGGCCGGGGGCAGCTCCAAGTGGGGAGGGGGGGCAGGGCTGCAGGAACAGTTGCAGGGGAGGCAGCTGAGGAGAAGTGGGGGGAGGAGAGACAGGACACCCCTGCTGGAGGAACCCCCTCAGCAAGGCCCCCCTGGACCATCATGTCATCTGCCCCCCACTGAGTCTGGCCCTGTCCAGCTCTTCACAATGAGAACAGCGCTGGGCTCCCTGCCAGCGAGCTCTCCCTGCACCTGCCAGGGCCTCCATCTCCTGTGTCCGTCTGTGGCTAGTAGGGGGGGATGGATCTGCTGGGAGAGACAAGGGGCTCTCGCTTCGTCCCCTCCCCCTGGCGTTTCCTGGCTGCTCTGAGCGGGGTGGGGGTGGGACTCTGCCTGTGAGCCACCCAGAGCTTCCATTTGATTGGCTCCTCTCCCCCATGAGTGTGGGGCTGTGAGTGGGGCAGCAGGTACCGAGTGTTGGACTCTCGCTCTTTCAGGGGCCGGTGACCGAGGACGTGTCTGTGTATTTCACCAGGGGAAAGGGGGCTCTGCTGGACCCCACTCAGAGAGCCCTCTACAGGGATGTCATGCAGGAGAACTATGAGACAGTGACTTCGCTGGGTAAGGAGTCCTGTCCGCTCAGTTATTAGAAGCTGTGGGGTCTCTAAAGAACCTGAGAAGTAATAACTTTATACCTTTATTCGTCATACAAGTTTCCTTGCCCCCACTTTTTTGCCTTATCTCCCACCCACTAGAATAATTTTTAGACATTTGTCATCAGTCATTTTAAAATTGCATTTAATGTGTCCTTATTGGCTACATCAATAACTGTAGGTTTCATGCCTTTTCCTCATTTTAAGAGGAAAATATGCCTCCTGTAGAATTCTAAATTGAGTAAATAGGTGTGTGACTCATGCATGGCTTGTGTGACAGTCAGATGAGCTCCTCTTTTGATAGAAGAGAGTATAATGTTGTCATTCAGGAGCCCAAAGGTGAAAGGAGAACAGAGCCATGTGAGAGGAGGAGAAGGGGGGGAGTAGATAATTCTGGGGTGCCAGGACATGGGGCGGGTGTGTGCAGGGATAGAGGTAAGATGGAGAAAGGAGAGATGAGGTTGTGAGAGACGAGGAGGGAACGGAAGATGCTCCCAAGGTGCCGGGAGGTGATGCCAGTTGAGAGTAAAGGGAAGAAGGGGAGGGGAGTGTGGAGGAAGGGCACTCAGGAAATGGGTTGGGTGGGTCAGTGGGAGGGAGGAGAGGTTTGGGGATCCAGAGCTGTGGGGGATCCCAGACCTTTAACCCCGAATCCCTACCCAAGCCTTGTTCTAGAGCCTACACTCCAGTTTTCTTTCTGTTCAGTTTCACTTATATACATGTTTTCCCCAAATATTATTATCTTAACTCTTGACCTCCCTCTCCCACTCATTACGCCCTCCCCGTATAACCTCCCCATCTCTGTGCACAGAGACCCCGGCCACCGATCCTGAGTCCTTGCTGCATCCTCCCTCCCACAGCAGGGCCCCTACCCAGGCACAAATGGGCACTTTGTTGATGATGTCACAGCCTGGTGGTGTAGCCTGTACAATTTTTACATCTATAAGATTACATATTGGGGCATAACTTGCCCTTGTACATGGCTACTCACAGTTAATTGAGAAGATGAAATTGGGTGAGAAACACAGAAACTTGATTGAATGGAGACAGTTATAACTGAAATCATAGGCAAGGATCAATCTACATAATGTACCCATCGCCGAATTGCTGCCGAATCCACGGGACCGACGGACCTCCTGCATGCAAGCCACCGAAGGCTGCCTGACTGCCGCCCTCACAGGGACCTCCAGGGCAGCCCTCGCGGCTTGCCATCCCGGGCACGCGCTTGGATAGGGACTCGCATGCCTCTCCTTTTTCACCAGGGTGTGAGGATTGCAGCTTGTCCTCCACTGTGTTCACTGGACTAACGTCCAGTTCCTGTGCGTTGCTTTCTCTCCAGGGGCTGTGAGCAGTGTGTGTGTGAGAGAGGTGGGAATTTTGGTGATACTTGTATGATGCCAATGCACACCTCAGTTTCCATGTATGGTTGGTATTGCTGTGATTATAAAAAGCAGGAGACATGGGGTGTTTTGTCACGTAGCTGTCATGGAGTGATATGAATGGGGCATTAAGGACAGGCTGGGACCAACCTACATCAATGGAATACCCAACAGAGACAAGGGAATGATTGTCACCTGTCCATGGGAGGATCTCCGCTTGGCTGAGTGAAGCACACATGGACTCGTTACATTTTTTGGGAGCAGGAATAACTGGGCTCGCAGACGCAGGGAGCTCTACTGGAGCAAAGACAAATGGACAGGTGCAGTTAAAGGAAACCAAAGCGTTTTCTGCAGCAGCCTGGCTCAAGGGCATTGGTCAGTATGGACTATATTGTCTTCTTTGCTTCCCTGTGCTAATCTAAGGACTTTCCAGTGCTGTGTTTCGGTTCACTAATGAACCGTGCTATGTTTTAACAGTCTGCCCAGTGCCACAGCAAAAACTTGCTCTGTGCATTGACTGAGGAACAGTCTCTGAACAGGAGTGTCGTTCAGCTGGACCTGCTGGCACAGCTCACAGGTTGAAGTAGGAGTGTTGAAGCCAGAGGACTATTTAAAAGCCCAGGCATTGCACAGATCCCATGGATCCATGACAGTGCCAGTGTGCCTAATGGGGAAAGGATATAAAACAAGACAAGGAACTAAATGCATATTTTGCATGGTCCCCTCATCAGTGCTCATGGGAATCCCTGATCATTTCCAACGTGTATTAAAATCTTCCTTAAAAGCTCACCTCTTAGTTATCAGGTCATGTCAGTTATGTTAGAGGCCTCCCGCTTCCCTGGTTCTTGTCACGCAGACAGCAAGCAGCAAAAGACCAGAAGTCCGAAGCGCAGACAATGCCATGTTTATTGGGGTTAGTTTCTAAGCAAGCATATTCCGAAGCCCTTCACACCAGTCGGGCTTATCTCTATACGCCCATAGAGTCTGTTCCCCAGTGTTTCCTTCCCAGCTCTGATGCCGCAGAGCCTTGCCTGTGTTCCTATTCCACGTTCCCCCCGTTAACAAACATGATTCCAATTTCCCTTCCCCCTCCTGTTTATATAGTAATATTCTCAGCTATACGTTAACCAATCATTGTACTGAAATTTAATGAACCAATTCTAACAGATTGTAACATAATTCTCTAACCAATTATATCCCACTACCCTAATTAACTTACACCTAGCAAAATTAATTGTACAGCAGACAGAAACAATTAGAGAACCAGACAGATTAACAATGGAAAATTGTGAGACGTAAATATAAAGCAATACAGAAATGAGTTTCACAAGCATTGAGAAGTGATTTCTTGCCAGACCAGCTGCTGTCAAACTAAGTTTTCTTTAACCATCTTAAGATCTGTTTCTTTATCTGGTGGTGATGGGCGCTATCAGGACTGGATCATCTTCCTAACAGCCCAGTAGCACCTTATTTCAGTGTGACTGGTTTGGGATGTGAGGATGTGACCCTTCGCTTCCCAGCTTATGGCTGCCCCTGCTGTTTAGCCTAAGGCCTTAGCCTAAGAACAAGGCCTCAGCCTATCCTAGTGAGAGAAGGCCCTTACACAGGCAGACAGTGATTTTGATTCTTTGTTTTTATACCCCTGTAAGTAGCTAAGTGATAAAAATAGACCTAAGTTCTTAAAGTCTAGGCTTTACAGGCAGGCCTGAATATCTCTATTCTAACAGTGGGGTCTATCCCTTCCCCCGTTCTGTGTCTGTCTTGTGTATTTAGATTGTAAATTCTTCAGGGCATGGCCCAGCTACTATTCTCTGTTGTACTTTGCCTAGCACAATGGGGACCCACTGTTAGTTCGTTCTTAGGCACGAAGGTAATGCATATGATTAACAACTCTCCTGCCACTTTGAGCTAAGGGAAGCTGGCCTTGGGATGTTACTGCTTAACAATGAGCTGGGGGTAAAACCATGGACTATTCCTTGTGACAAGTATCCCACAAATTCCGCTGACCTCCCTTGTTTTCTTTGCCTGGAGTAGGGCTTCCAGATTCCAAACCTGATGTGATCTCGCAGCTGGAACAAGGGGAAGAGCCGTGGGTCCCAGACCTCCAGGGCTCTGAGAAAGAAGTGCTCCCAAGAGCTGCCTTCACAGGTAGGGAATTCGTTAAACCAACTCAAAAACTGTCTCTGAATTCAGGAAACATTTGGGATGCCCTAGAAAGACCCTGTGAGCTCTGCAAGTTCAGGATTGTTCCCTGCAGATGTGGAATCATTAGGCAGATGTGACTCATGGCTTCCCACCTATACTCTGACAAGTGGCAGCAGGTCCCTGCCCAATGTAGCTTTCCACAGAGTGTTCTGGTGAGATGCGGACTAAAGCTGATCCCTTCCTCTCTCCTCTGGGGAAGGGTTTAGGGAAAACCGGCTCCTGATCGGTTTGATCTCTCCCACGCATATTTTGGTTTGTTCATCCCTTTTTCCATTCCTCTCTCTGACATTTCCTTTCTCTCCGGTGCAGGGAGTGACCTATGTCTGGATTCTCTCTGTATCCCATCGGGTGTTGGGATGATGAGTGAGAATGAGGAGCAGAAACCCCAGCAGGAAGATGCTGAGCAAGTAGAAGCACATGGAATGTTGTCAGGAAGATCCAAAGGGAATGTTTCCGGGAGTTGTGCATTCCCGGAAAAAGAAACAGCTTGTGAGACTCAGCAGAGGTCAGAAGAAAACTTAAGTAGCCTCTCAGACCTTATTCCACACGAGAGAATCAACTTGGAAGAGACACGCTACACATGCCGTGAGTGTGGGAAAAGCTTCAATGGGAGCTCAGACCTTGTCACTCATCAGAGAATGCACAGAGGAGAGAGACCCTACATGTGCTCCGAGTGCAGGAAAAGCTTCAGTTAGAGCTCTACCCTTATCACACACTGGAGAACCCACACTGGAGAGAAACCCTACATGTGCTCTGAGTGCGGGAAATGTTTCAATCAAAGCTCTGCCCTTATCATGCATCAGAGAATCCACACAGGTGAGAAACCTTATTGATGTTCTGAGTGTGGGAAACACTTCATTGATAGTTCAACCCTCATCTCACATCAGCGAATTCACACAGGAGAGAGACCCTACACGTGCTCTGAGTGTGGGAAAAGCTTTAGTTGGCGCTCACACCTTATCACACATCTTAGAATCCACACAGGAGAGACGCCCTACACATGCTTTGAGTGCGGGAAACACTTCACTGATAGTTCAGCCCTCATATCACATCAGAGAATCCACACAGGGGAGACGCCCTACACGTGCTCTGAGTGCGGGAAAAGCTTCAGTTGGAGCTCACACCTTACCAGGCATCAGAAAATCCACGTAAGAGAGAACTGTAATAAATGCCTTGACTAGGGCTGAGCAAAGATTTTTTTTTAAATCACATTTGCTAATTCCCACATAGTGATCTTTGCACCATCTTCATCCTAGTAGCTCAGCTCCCCCAGATGAGTTGCCTGCTTCTGCCTTTTCCAGCTCACCCTTCTTTGGAGTCAGTCCTATGATCTTTTCTATTGAGTCGTAGGAGTGTATGTCATAGAACCATAGAATATCAGGGTTGGAAGGGACCTCAGGGAGGTATATGGGCCATGCTCCTGAAAGCAGGACCAACCCCAACTAAATCAACCCAGCCAGGCTTTGTCAAGCCAGGCCTTAAAAATCTCTCAGGATGGAGATTCCACCACGTCCCTAGGTAACCCATTCCAGTGCTTCACCACCACCTTAGCAAAATTAGTTTCCTAATATCCAACCTAGATGGCTCCCATTGCAACTTGAGACCATTGCTCCTTGTTCTGTCATCTGCTACCACTGAGAACAGCCAAGCTCCATCAGCTCCAGGTGGGGGGAGAGGTTTGATTCCCAACAAGCTACACTGAGGCAAAAACTACCTGTGCCTGACAGCCACTAGGGCTGTACATGGCGTTGGCTGCTCAAGTTAGTGATCTTGGGGTAAAAAGAGTTGTTGTACAGATGCAGCCCGGTGCAGGGGTTGGCATTAGCTTTCCCCTTGACCTGACCTAAACTCCATCACTTTTCCTGGTCTAAACAAACCCTGAGCATCACGGTTATACTGTTCCCCCATTTCACAGCAAGTGTTAGTCATCGAGTGCTCCCTTGGGGAACAAATTGTTTCATTC
Source organism: Mauremys mutica (assembly GCF_020497125.1). NCBI lineage: Eukaryota > Metazoa > Chordata > Testudines > Geoemydidae > Mauremys > Mauremys mutica. Next base: position 5,173,243 of record NC_059097.1, on the reverse strand, counting down.
CCAGTTGCTCTGATGTTGGTTCAGGTTGTGCTGCAGAGCAGATATTTTTGCTTCCATTTTCCTCACTTAAAATATATTGAACTATAACAAAAAGCAGGAACAGGGCAGGGATAGGGGAAAATGTCTTTTCACCCTCTGTAACTACAGAAGAAGATGGGGTAAGTCAGAGGGATTCCCTTATTCCCCATCACCATCCCAATCCCCCTGTTGTGCAGTTGATTAGGTCAATCTTTTTTCTAAAGGGCTGGGAAGATGATACCCTAGTAAATGACTTGGAACTAAGCAAAATACCCATGCATTGGGCTCCCAAAGCCGTTGTGGCCCAGGCCCTGTCGTTCCTGAAGAGATCTCCTTCCTAATTAGGTGTATGTTGCCTATTATTTGGGAAACACAATCCCTATCTAGGTAGAGATGGGGAAAAATGGAGGTGACATTTCTGTTCAGCTCATCCCTGGGGGATGCTGCAAATGTGTAGAAATTGAAACCCATGTTGAATGTGATATATCTGCAGAAAGATACCTATTTTTAATAGAGACCCGAGATTTGTTGTCTTACAGGGATTCTAAGCCGCACCTGAATTTAGTCCCTAATTTAAATCTGTGCCACCAGATTAAAGAAATAAAAGGGCACAGTAGGGGGAGTTGTACCTCACTGTCGCTACTGATCTGTTGTGTGGTTGGTGAAGAATTCTACGCCAGAGAAGTGTCAAATTACTCCAAGGTCAAAGATTTGACAAGAACTCAGGTAGAAACTGCAGGTAGTGGTGGTTGATTTTCACCCCAGATATGGAAGCTATGGTGTTTTTAGAATCCTGCTCCCTAGTTAAGTGGCATTGATCACATTCCTAAAGGACGCCATGATTAAACTGGGCACAACTGTCTTTTACCATCTGGCTCCAAAGTTAGATGAAGCACAGAGAGAAACAGCTGATTCCTTCAGAGCCATTCCATGCCTATGGGTCCCAATCTGGCTGCCTTGCTGGACAAGAAGCACTTCCCTGCTGGCCAAACAATGGTAGCCAATGAGGGAATGTATCAGATGCGAAGTTCAGACTGCAGGATACTTGAATGCTGAGTCCAGAGTCTGTGGTTTGGTCTCTTAGGGCAGGTCTATGCTACTCACCGGATCAGTGGGTAGCGATCGATCTATTGGGGTGTTGATTTATCTCATCTAGTCTAGACATGATAAATCAATCCCTGAGCGCTCTCCCGTCGACTCTGGTACTCCAGCACCACGAGAGGCGCAAGCGGAGTCGACAGGGGAGCAGCAGCAGTCGACTCAGTGCCGTGAAGATGCCGAGGTAAATCGACCTACATACGTCGACTTCAGCTCTGCTATTCCCGTAGCTGAAGTTGTGTATCTTAGATCGATCCCCCCTCCTAGTGTAGACCTGTCATTAGTTTTTCTCTTGAGTCTAATGCATTTGTATCACCTCTCTGCCTCCTGCTTCTTTGAAAAATTAGAAAGTGTGAAAATAGAGCACAGGTGGTTCTAATTCCTCAGCATCTTCCTGCTGGGGTTTCCCCTCCTCATTCTCACTCACTGTCCCATCACCTGATGGGAGACAGAGAGAATGAGACATAGGTCACGCCCTGCACTTGAGAGAAAGGAAATCTATGCCAGTACCTGGTTCCTAAACTGCAGCTACAGTTCCTACTCCGGGCGAATCCAAAGCCCGAGAGGTGCAGAGATCCAACCCCTTATTATCTTAGAAACGTTTTGTTCCCTTTTCTATTTTTTGTCTGTTTCTTTTTATGAAGTTGGAGACCTCCCGGCCTTTCTATTCGATTGGGATGTAACAGTGCAGCTTGGTGAGGGTGTGAACACCTCTGAAATCTACAATGGGAAGATGTTAGGAAGAATAGTTTCCCCAAATCTTAATAGCCTTAAAACCCTGCCCTATGGAATGACTGAACGCATGCGCCTCACCTGTGCAAGCATTGCAAGGAATTGAGGGGTCAGATACGTATTGTTCAGCGAGAGCTGTCTGAACTTCTTTTACTAATGTCTCTCTTAAGGTCTGTATGTATTTTGGGGCGAGAGGGTGAAGAGAAGTATTAGCTACAGAATAGTGAAATCTAAGGAGAAAACTGTAATTAGCGTTGAGCTTGTGGGCTAAATGTCAGCAATAATTAGGTTTCGGCATTGAAATATTCAGCTGGGTAAATCTGGGTTGCAAGGCCTGGGTGAAAAATCTCTGGGGTTTCGGCATCACTAAATGTGCACCTGCCTCCTTGGGTTGCTCTTTCAGGATTTATAGGGGTTGGTTTTTCTGCTGTATTAATCTGACAGTTGGACTAAATTGACGACTTGATTCCAGCGCAATATCCTTGTTATCTCATTGATTTCCTGATTTGACCTGAACTTTATCACTGTGTTGTTTAACCCTTAGCTGAGTGGTGTCTATAGTCATTTAGCCTTAGTGACGTGCGCTCTTGGCTTTATTTTGTTCATGTTAATAAAACCTGTAACTGGGAAATTGAGTCATTTCTTTCAATAAGCAACGGGGGCTGGAACTTTTCTTTGTGTATTTCCCTTTAATTCAATCTCCATTTTCTTCATTTCACACTGTTCTAAGTTAAGGAACATGGAGCAACAAAAACTGACACAAACCTGTTGCTGCCCCATTCTGTGCCCATCCAGCAGGAGCAGAGAACAAACCCCTCCTGGAGCCGGGATTGTCACACTGGACTGGAAATACAGACGCGTGTTCCCAAGCTTTGCTGTCTTTCTCCAATCATGGCATAAGGGTGACACCTACACCTGCTTGTAATCACGCCTGGCAGGAAGGAGATCCCTATGTGCATTGCCTTGGGAGCAGGGGGATCTGGGGGACACTGGGGGCTATTTACCCAGAGCTCAGGAGCAATCTGTTCAGGGGTGATGCAGTAGAAAAGAGCTGGGTGCTGCTTTCCTCACTTATTTCTCCTTATCCCCTTTCAGTCTCTCCTCTTTCCCTTTCTTCCCCCTCCCCCACCCTCTGGCAGGGAGACTCGGTCACTTCCCTGCTCCCAGGGGCGCTCACTCTCCCGTAGCTGGATTGGCCCCTGTGAGTGCTAATAGGAGCAAGAGCCTGGGTGCGGGTCAGTCCCTGCAGTGGCTCTGGGACACACAGGGGCAGGAGGAGGAGCAGAGATGGGGCTAGTTCCCACCTCAGACAGTCCCTGGCCCGGTGAGTGTGGCAGCTGCAGCCTGGGTTGGGCTTGAAGGAGCCAGGAAGGGGCTGGAGCAGTGGGGGGCTGGTAGGAAGGAAGCAGGAAAAACAAGGAAAAGAGCCGTGGGGCAGCTCCTGGTGGCCGGGCTTTGTAAGGTACCAGACGCTGCTGGTGCTGCTGCCTCCAGTGTGCGCTGGGAGCCAGGGCTGAGCTCCGGGCTGCTGCTGCAGCACCAGAGGGGCTGGGCCAGGAACAGACTTTCACTGAAGCACTTTCTGTGCCCATCCGAGGTGGGGACTTTCTCCAGCTGGACCCAGTCCCAGGCTCTGCTGCCCCTGGCCAGGGGCTTCAGGGGCCAGAGGGACCCCAGGGGCAGCCCTGGGTGGGCAGAAGAGAGACTCCACACACAGGTCCCAGAAGCTGAGGGTCTCGCAGCCCCTGGGGATCTGCTCTTGGGTGGGGTCTGTACAGCGATGGAGCCCCTGCCTCATGCTGCGTCAGGTGTACTGTGAGAAACTGCTGTGTGGAGGAATTTGCTACTTATGGTGCACTGAGCATGCTCACATGAACTGAGCATGCTCAGTAAATCTGCTGAAGCCACTTCCCTTCACCCTGCCCTTTCTCATAATCAGGTTCTGCAGATTGCTATTTACAGGATGTCATAAACGTATAGCTACAGGTAGCATAAAATACCCTGTAAAGGGTTAAAAAGCTCAGATAACCTGGTTGGCACATAACTAAAAGGACCAGTTAGGGAAGAAAATACTTTCAAATCGGTGGGGGAAGGTTTTTGTTTTCATGTTCCTTTGTTCTCCCCGGGTCAGCGAGGAACCAGGGCATGGAAAATACATCTCCCTAAGCACATGGCATAGAAAAACCTTAGAGTTCTGTCCATAGGCAGGTCCTTGCATAGCTTGCTGAGTCACAAGGCATATCTGCCTTTTCTCAGTGGGTCGATTGTAGAGCTGATGGTCCATAATGGGCCATCAAGCAGGCTAGGCAGAACTGACACCAACTTGTCTGGCTGGGGTGTTCCCTGGAAGCAGAGCACAAGTTTGAAATACGGGCAGCATAGAGCCAATATTCATAACATCAACTACAAAAATGATACACAGTTAGAGATAGCATAATTATAATCAGCCAATCAGAACCTCTCCATAGACCCCTTACACAACAGCCTTTCTACAATATTGGCTGCGAATATAGAACAGTGGTCGCAACGGTGATCTATACAGTTACAGATTATGTCAATAACGTCACAGGAGGTGACACGGCATCAATGAAATTGGAGCTGGGGCAGCAAAGAGCTACCAGATGTTCTGAGAGCTGGAGAAAAATGCCTTCTAGTGAGCTATTGAAAGAGCTCAACCTGTTTAGCTTATCAAAAGACGATTGAAAGGTGACTTCACTGAAATGCTGAAGTGCCTTAATGGAGAGAAAGGATTGGGTATTAAAGGGCTCTTGAATCGAGCAGAGAAAGGCCTAACAAGACCCAATGGCTGGAAGGTGAAAAGAGACAAATTCATATTACAACTAAGGCACAAATATTCAACAGCGAGGATGATTCATCACAGGAACAAATTACCAAGGAAAGTGATGGATTTTCCATCTCCTGATGTCATTTCATGAAGATTAGATGCCTTTCTGGAATGTAAAAGCAGCAAAGAATCCCGTGGCACCTTTTAGACTAACAGACGTTTTGCAGCTTTCGTGGGTGAATACCACAGGATTCTTTGCTGCTTTTACAGATCCAGACTAACACGGCTACCCCTCTGATTCTTTCTGGAATGTGTTTGCCCCAAAAGTAGCTATGGTGTCCTACAGGAGGCCTGTGATATGCAGGGGGTCAGATTAGATGCTCTAATGGTCTCTTCTGGCCATAAAGTCGACTCATTTCTGAAAAACTGAGTGTAGCAGTGGGAGCAGCGTCTGATGTTTCCCTGTCTAGCCGGCTTGCTGCCTAGAACGAATGCTCCTTCAGTGGGGTGATCCCCAGGGAGTAGCTCAAACCTGCAAAGTGCCTGGCCAGGGGCAGGACATTAGCCCAGCAAGGGAGGGGTGTGGCAGTGACATCACAAAGGTCTTTTGCAGGACCTCAGCCTATTGGTCCAAGGTGGTGGGGAGGTGGTGACCTCACAGAGAGATGCTGACATCAGCCAGGCAGGACAGTGGTGAGGGGCCAGGGAAACCTCAGAGACCCCTGTGGCTTTGCTCCAGCAAGTCTCCTTCTCCAGGTCTCTCTTTGATAGCAGCTGAAGGGGGATTGTGGTGGGGGGAGGCCTCTGGGTGGCTGGGCAGGGGGTACCCTAGTGAGGTTGGTGGGTTCTGGAGATTTGGGGTTTCAGGGGGTGGGTGTGATGTGCCCAGCCCTGAGGCTGTGGGTCCTGGAGGTGGGTATCGCTGGGGGCCTGTTGGCTGCAGAACAGCCCGGGTGGGCGTCTCTTGGGGAGGCGGGACAGGGGGTTAGAGGGAGCCTGGTGCTGTGCCAGGGGCTCTGTCTGGGTTTCCCCCGCAGACTCCTGGGATCGCTGCCGTGCCCAGTGCACAGAGTGTGTGTGGGAGAATCCCCGGTGCTAGGCCAGGGGGTGCCCCTGTAAAGCATCAGGGGATCCCGCAGGGGGGAGGAGGGGGTGCCAGGCAAAGGGCAGGGCAGGTCCTCCTGGAGGGCGGGGGGGGGGATCCTAGGCAGGCAGTGAGGGACTGAGTTCCCAGTGGGGGTCCCTTTTGGGGGCTCTCTGGCTGTTGGAGTCTCTTGGTGGGGGGAACCCTTTGGGATTCCCAACCTGGCAGTGAAGATCTGGTGGGGGTTCTCTGGCCGGTGGGGCTCTGAGGGGTATCTGAGGTCCCTGACCAGGGACTCTGGGGGCTGGGTCCCAGGAAATATCTGGGGTCTGGCTGGGGCTCTGGGGGCTGCTCCTGACCTCGCTTCTTCTCCCTGATTAGCTTATGCCAGAATCCTGGCTCCAAGCACTGCCCGACATTCCCCGGCCAGGCCCAGTCACTGTGATAACTTTCTAGCTACTTATCAAACTTATCAAACACTGTGAGGTGAAATCACAGATTTTTGCTCTTCTCCCTTCTTGAAAACTGCAAGAACTTCCAGTTCCATTGTCCTAGATTGTCCAGTCCTTGTCCTGGATCTGGGGGTGAGGGAGGTGGGAAGGGGGTCAGCACTGCCGCACAATGGTCCCTTCCACAGCATTCTGGACTCATTCTTTCTGAACTCTGGTTTCATTGAGACCATTGTTAATCCAGAATCACTGTATGGAAAGACAAGGAGTGACTCTGGATCGACAGTGGGACAAATGAGATCAGCAATTCTCCCTGTGAGGAGGGGCTCTCATTAGCTGCTCTCCACAGAGAGCTAAAGGAGGGAAGCTGCTCAAACGCTCTGTCCCTCTCTGCTCAGGATATTGGGGTTCAGCTTCCTGGGTCAGACGCTGCAGCCTCCATTGTGATCTGGGAGATCAGGCTTAGCAGCTGCTGCTCCCCCAGTGGGGTTCTGTGCTGGGATGTGACCTGAATTAAAGCTGCTTCTCTGCCCGGCCCAGGGGATGACTTTCTCCAGCTGGTCCTAGCCCCCTAGGGCAGCCCTGGGCCCTGTTAATACTAAATTCTGAGCCAGAGTCTGCAGGTAATTGAAAGACCTCAGGGAAAGTGCTGGGGACTGGCAAGAAATTGACTCTGCACAAACAGCCCCTCCTCATTTCTCCTCCCAGTAGCAATTGCCAGGAGAAAATCCAGCCATGGGAGAGAAAAGCCCCCAGGAATGGGACTTTCCTAGCCAGAGGGGCAGGGAGAGAGGACAGGGGAAGGAGAGACTGAAAGGGGAAGTGGTAGAAATGAGGGGGGAGAGATTTCCAGCTCTCTAGTCCACCCAGACACATGTATTGCTGCATCCCTGGGCAGAACCACTTTCCAGTGGACAAAACAAGGATCAGACAGAGGAAAAGCCTGTTCCTGACTCCATAATCCCTGTGCTGGGGTGTGGCTGCCGTGGGGTCAGTGTCTGAGGGAATCCCCCACAGTGACTCCTTTGCTCTTTTCTAGCCTTGTGTTCAGAGACTTCGTTAAGGGGTGAGGGGAGGGAGAAGGGAGGTTAAAAATGTGTCAAGGCTTAGCCTGGCAGGAGGGGCCAGGTCTACATTGTAATAAACAGACTGAGCATTTCCCAGCATGGCAGAATCTAGGGTGTCTGTCTGCAGGGAAGGGGCCTGGGGGAATTCTGATGTGAAATTAACTAAAACCGGTTCTGAAATGCCCACAACTGCCCTTCTCCCCCAGACAGGCTGCAGAATGACGTCCATGTTTTGCTCCAGCTCATCCCAGCCTGGCATGGGACAGAGAAGAGAAATGGCTGCAGTGGAGCCAACTCAGGTAGCGATTATCGGCGGGTTGCTGGTGGGTTCCTGCTGGAGAAGAGGGAGAGCAAATACACCGGAGATGGGAAGGTTTGCACAGTCTGGTCTGGAGGTTGAAGCGGGGCAGGAAATTCACAGCATGGGGAAAGGAGGAGGCCAGGGTGTGGCAAACCTGCTGGGAGTTATTTAATAAGTGGCCTAGATTCTAGGAACAGACCCTGGAGGTTCGGAGGTGGAAATGCCCTAATTTGTGAAGAAAGAAAATAGCCCACCTACATGGAGCTAGTCAAACTGACCAGACTCCCAGTGCTGGAGCCTAACCTCACTAACCAGCGGCTGCTGTGAGATATGAAGGGGGCACCCATGAGTCAGGCTTATTGGAGCTGCCTCTCCCTTCATATCCTGCTCCTCTCAATGAGGAGGTTATTGGGCTTCCTACCAGGGAGCTCTCCCTGGACCCTGCTAGGGGCTCCATCTCCTGTATCAGTCGGTGGCTGGTAGGTGTGTGATGGATCTGCTGGGAGAGACAAGGGGCTCTCTCTTCGTCCCCTCACCCTGGTATTTGTTGGATACTCTGAGCGGGGTGGGGGTGGGACTCTGTTGACTGCGATCCACCCAGAGCTTCCATTTGATTCGCTCCTCTCTGCCACAAATAGTGGGGCTGTGAGTGGGGAAGCAGGTGCTGAGTGTTGGACTCTTGCTCTTCCAGGGGCCAGTGACCTTCGAGGAGGTGGCTGTGCATTTCACCAGGGAAGAGTGGGCTCTGCTGGACCCCACTCAGAGAGCCCTCTACTGGGACGTAATGCAGGAGAACTATGAGAATGTGACCTCGCTGGGTAAGGGTTCCTGTTCCCTCTGTTCTTTCAAATGATACCTCACAAGCCATACTGTGTACAAAATTGATCATAATTTTCTAGAAGAGTGAACACAGGGGTGTAGACAGATACAGTGTCTGTGTGTGTGTTCCCAGCAGATATGTGGGTATTTCAATCCCTCACAAGCACAGTGTTCGGCATCTTCAAGGACCTGGGGAACTGGTCCTGGAAATTCACTGGTTTACCAAGTGTGACACTTGATGGAATTGTGAGACACTTTGGTATTAATAATAAAATAATATTATAATCTGATAAAATTGCAATGAATCGTGCTAGATATGCCATGCCAGGTGTCAGTGAAAATGTTATGATTTTCCACGTATGATAATTTTGTTTCTATGTTTGTATCACCTTTGTATTGTGAGTCATAGATATGTAGGGTATATCTGTATTTCCAGACTTGTGCAGTGTTTCTGGGTGACACCCCCAGACATATTAGCATCAACACTGCCTAGCCTGTTTGATGGCCCATTGAGGGTCATCAGCTGTACAATGAGCCCATGGAAAGGACCAAGGGGATACACCTATTGAGTCAGCAAGACATGCCGGGGTATGCCTGTGTAATGAGAACTGCAAGGCTTTTCCATGCCACGTGCTGTGAAGCTTGTGTTTGGGACTCAGGAAGTACAGGCCACATGGCAAAAGGAATATAAAGGGCAGCTGCATCATCTCCATTTTGTCTTCAATCCCCCTTCCTACCTCTGGAGCACCTTCTCTACAAACTGAACCCTGGAACAAAGGACTGAATGACCCATCCAAGCTGTGGATGTGTTCCGGACAGACTTTCAAGCCAGCAACTCACCAATACTGCTAAGAACCTGATATATCCATTTTGGAATGTATCTGACTGCTTTCCCATTTAACTTCTTTCTGTCTTTCTTTCCTTTAAACCTTTAGTTTAGATGCTAAAGGATTGTCTGGAAGGATGGAATTTTGGGTAATATCCAAACCTATACTGACCTGGTGATGTGGCTGACCCTTTGGGGTCAGAAGAACACTTTGTTTATGTGAGCAGAGTTTTTAAATAACCTCTCACTGTAGTGGACCTAGCTGCTGATTAGGAGCCAGAGAACTGGGATGCAATAAAGGGGGCTGCATGATTTCTTTTTTCAGCTTCTCGATAACCCGTATTTGTGACTGGTCGGTGAGTTTAACTTCAGTGTTAACCACCATTTTGGGGAGCATCTGCTCTCCCTTTTTCAGCCTGCCCTAACTTTGGCATTTTCAGTGAGAACTGCCCCTGGCCCACCAGGTCACACTAAGCACTGAAGTTAAAGTAATAGAATGTTTTTTTATGACCAAGTCTTATGAAATCAACTGAACTCCTTTGTTTTCTTTCATCTGAGCAGGGTTTCTAGTTTTCCAGCGTGATGTGATCTCCCAGCTGGAACAAGGGGAAGAGCCATGCGTCCCAGACCTTCAAGGTTCAGAGGAAAGAGAGATCCTGAGATCTCCCTGCACAGGTGAGGAAACATTAAACCACCCAGAATCTGTAAGTGCCTGAAGGAAACATCTGGGATGCCTAACAAAGCCCTTGGGAGGTCTCTCAGTTCATTATTGTCCCTAGCAGGGGTCATATCCTCAGGGTAAATATAGATCTTCTTTGAGTGCTTGGTCATATCCATTCCAGTAAGTGTGCGCGCGCCGCGTGCACGCTTGTCGGAAGATTTTTACCCTAGCAACACTCGGTGGGTCAGCGCCGCTATAGCACCGGATATATACCCCTGCCGACCCATCCGCCCCTCAGTTCCTTCTTACCGCCCGTGACGGTCGTTGGAACAGTGGAGAGTGGCTTTGCTGACCTCCACATCCCTAGCTTCTCGTAGTTATTTACTCTTTATCGTGTATATAGTTCAAGTTCTTGTAGTTATAGTTAATTTTAGTACGTATTTTCATAGTTAGTGTATATAGTTAAGCGGGAGATTGGGGGAGTAGCCCCCTTTCCTCCAACCCGGTGTGGGCTCATGCCCAAGGCACCGGGATTTAAACCCTGCTTGGCGTGCCAGAAGCCGATGCCGGTGGGGGATCCTCGTGACTGCTGCCTAAAATGCTTAGGAGAATCCCACCTGACAGACAAGTGCCGAATTTGCAAGTCGTTCAAGCCAAGAACGAAGAAGGAGCGGGACTTCCGACTAAAGCAGCTCCTTATGGAATCGGCCCTTAGTCCTGTGGTGCCGGCACCGTCCACCCAACCCGCATCGGTGAGGAGCGCACCTTCGGCACCGGATCGCTCCAGTACCAAAAAGGACTCCCGGCACCTGCCGGCACCGGCTTCCCGGCACTGCTCCCTTTCCCCGACTGGGAAATGATGTACTGCTCTGACCCCATCCTCACAGAAGGAGCACACATCAAAGTCCATCCGTCGGACCCCGGTAACTGCTGCGGCACCGCCAACACCGGCACCGCAGTTGGCAGCTCCTCCTAGCGCGGCACCATCAATTCCGGTACCGCATTGAGTCTGGTGCCAAATAGCTCCCCGGCTCATGCTGTGGTCGATCTCACTCTCCCTTGTACGCCGGACACCTTCTCAACGGCAAGAGAGCTCATCGCGCTGACGGAGTCGATGCAGCCTCAACCCCCGGCACCGCCGGTGCGGGTTATCCAATCCATCAGCAAGCTGGCCCTGATAAGGCCTCCTTCCGTCGGTCCACCGGAGAGACGTCTTTCCAGGTCGCAGTCTCGGAGACGTTCCCACTCCTGCCTTTCCCGATTCCGGCACCGCTTGCAGTCCCGGCACCGCTCTCCATCGCGGTACCGGTCGTACTTGCGGAGACTTTCAAGATCTCTGTCACCGGATACCGATCCGGCTCTCTGTCACTTATACCGATCTCTGTCACTTATACCGATCCGGCTCTCGTACTTGCGGAGACTTTCAAGATCTCTGTCACCGGATACCGATCCGGCTCTCTGTCACTGATACCGATCTCTGTCACTGATACCGATCCGGCTCTCGGTACCGATCTCAGTACCGTGCGTGCCGCAGTCACTCCCGGCACAGGGACTCAAGATCCCGGTCGACCTCCCGGCACTGGCACGGTAGAAGGTCCCGGTCTCGTTCGTGGCACTGACAAGACTGGTACCGCTCACCGGTACCGCCCCGGGACCGAACGTCAGGAACAGCAGTACCCTACCAGGGTCTCTCGGCCCTGCCGTGGCCTTCGAGACACATGTCAATGTCGTCCCAGGCTGGGAGTGCTTCTTACCACCAGGACTGGGCATCTGATATTCCGTGCCACCATCCGGAGGCACAAAGCCAGGAGCAAGGTCCTCATCAATGGGCCTTTTGGACTCCGTGGGCATATCACGAGGCCCAAGGTGCCCCACTTGTGGCTCAACACTCCAGCCCCTCAGAGCACAGGGTTCCTGAAGCGACTGTAAGCCATCCTCTTCCCGTGGGCACGGACGAGGATCCACTTCAATCTGCAGACCCTGAGATTCCACCTGATGCAGATGGTGCTCCACCGGTCCATGACCCACCTCAGGACCCGTTGGTACCGGGCCTCTCCTCCTCCTCCTCTCCTGATGAGGCAGTGGCAGGAACATCCTCCTCTGGTCCTCCGCCTATTGATCTCAGGGCCCATCAAGACCTCTTGCGGAGAGTAGCACAAAACATGAATTTGCCAGTGGAGGAGGTTGCTGAAATAGAGGACCCTGTCGTAGACATATTATCGGCGGATGCGCCCCTTCGAGTGGCTCTCCCGTTCCTCCGCACTATTCAAGCCAATGCAGACACAATTTGGCAATCCCCAGCTTCTATTACACCTACAGCTAGGGGAGTAGAGAGAAAATATATGGTTCCCGCAAAGGGGTATGAATATCTCTACACCCACCCACCTCCCTGCTCCCTGGTTGTCCAATCTGTGAACGAACGGGAGCGTCATGGCCAGCATGCACCGGCTCCTAAGGCGAAGGAGGCTAGGCGCATGGACCTCCTAGGCCGTAAGGTCTACTCGGCTGGAGGCCTCCAACTTAGGGTGGCAAACCAGCAGGCCCTCCTAAGTCGTTATAATTTTAATACGTGGGTGTCTGTGGGGAAGTTTGCAGAACTCTTTGCCCAGGAGTCCCACGCAGAGTTTACGGCCCTACTAGAGGAAGGTAAAAAAGTGGCGAGAACTTCCCTCCAGGCCTCTCTGGATGCAGCGGACTCGGCAGCCAGAACGCTTGCATCCAGGGTAACAATGAGACGCATCTCCTGGCTACAAGCTTCAGGCCTTCCCCCAGAATTGCAGCAGACAATTCAGGATTTGCCTTTTGAGGGCCAGGGCCTTTTCTCGGACAAAACCAACCCCAGGTTGCAGAGCCTGAAGGACAATCGAGTCATAATACGCTCGCTGGGTATGCACACGCCGGTGACCCAACGTAGGTCCTTCCGGCCCCAACTATACCGCCCTTATAACCAGCCTAGGCTGCGTCAGGATACGACCAGACGGCGCGGCAGGGGGAATCGGCGGAGACAGTCTGGCTCTCAGGGAAACCAAAGTCAAGCGCCCCCTAAACCACCTACGGGCCCAAAACAAAACTTTTGATGGGATGTCCGAGGACGGCCCACCAGTTTCCCTGCCGGATCCTTTTCCCTCCTTCTTCAACCGCCTCTCCCATTTCCTCCCTGCCTGGTCCCAGCTGACCTCCAACCGTTGGGTCCTCCGCACGGTGGAAACGGGATACCACCTCCAATTTGTTTCTCCACCCCAATCCCACCCGCCCTACCCGTCCCTCTTCAGGGTCCCCTCTCACGAGCAATTTCTCTTACAAGAGGTCCATGCGCTCCTAAATCTGGGAGCCATAGAGGAGGTGCCAGAGGGCATGAGGGGTAAGGGGTTCTATTCCCGCTACTTTTTAATCCCCAAGGCAAAGGGGGGTCTACGACCGATCCTGGACCTGCGAGAACTCAACAAATTCATGATAAAGCTCAAGTTCCGTATGGTATCCCTGGGGACCATCATCCCATCCCTGGATCCAGGAGACTGGTATGCTGCCCTCGATATGAAGGACGCGTATTTCCACATCGCCATTTTCCCGCCGCACAGACGGTATCTCAGGTTTGTGGTCAACCAACAGCACTTCCAGTTCACGGTGCTTCCCTTCGGTCTTTCTACAGCCCCAAGAGTCTTCACCAAATGTATGGCCGTAGTAGCTGCCTCCCTCTGCCGTCATCGAATACACATCTACCCGTACCTCGACGATTGGCTCATTCGAGGGACTTCCCAGTTGCAAGTATCACAGCACCTGTGTGTCATCAAAGACCTCTTTGGGAGGCTTGGCCTCATGATCAATGTAGAAAAGTCTACCCTGACTCCAACGCAGAGAATAGACTTTATTGGAGCAGTTCTGGACTCCAATCTGGCCAGGGCCTGCCTTCCTGTGCCACGGTTTCAGGCAATGTCTTTGATCATTTGAAGTTTTCAATCCTTCCCGACAACGTCGGTGCGCACCTGCCTCGGTCTATTAGGTCACATGGCGTCCTGCACCTTTGTGACCAAGTACGCAAGGCTGCGACTTCGGTGCTTCCAAACCTGGCTTGCTTCTCTATACCGTCCACACAGAGACAATATAGACTCGGTGATCACTATCCCCAGGACGGTTCTCGACTCCCTCACTTGGAGTCCACTGTAGTTTGCGCAGAGATGCCGTTCCACCCTCCTCAGCCCTCGGTGGCACTAACCACAGGCGCATCATCTCTGGGTTGGGGTGCCCACCTCGGGAACCTTCACACTCAAGGCCTCTGTTTGCCCCAGGAGCTGGCCTTGCATATCAATGTCAGGGAGCTGAGGGCAGTCAGTCTAGCATGCCAGGTGTTTCGGGTCCATCTCCAAGGCCACTGTGTATCTGTGTTCAGAGACAACACGACGACCATGTTTTACATAAACAAGCAGGGTGGGGCTCGCTCCTCCCTAATTTGCCAAGAAGCCACTCACTTTTGCATAGCCCACTCTATCGATTTGGTAGCGTCTTTTCTCCCAGGAGTCCAGAACACTCTGGCAGATCGCCTCAGCAAATCCTTCCTGTCTCACGAGTGGTCGATTCGTCCTGACGTCATCCATTCTGTTTTCCGGAGGTGGGGCTTTCGAGAACAGGAAATGCCAGGTGTTCTGCTGCTACCAAGGATGCTCCCCGGGCTCCCTCTCAGATGCATTCCTCCTCCCGTCGACAAGGCACCTATTTTATGCCTTTTCCCCATTTCCTCTTGTTCACAGAGTCCTACTCATGCGCCGCAGGGACAGAGCCAACCTGATCCTCATTGCTCCAGCATGGCTGAGGCAGCACTGGTACACCCTGTTGTTCAACCTCTCAGTGGCAGATCCGATTCCCCTGCCACTGTGGCCGGACCTCATAACACAGGACTTCGGCAGGCTTCACCACCCAGACCTGCAGTCCCTTCATCTCACTGCATGGCTCCTGCGTGGTTGAACCTATCGGAGTTGTGCTGCTCTGCTTCCGTACAACAGGTCCTCTTGGGAAGTAGGAAGCCTTCCACTAGGACGACTTATCTCGCCAAGTGGAAGCGTTTCTCGTTCCGGTGCGATCAGAATAACTTGGTCCCAGGACAGGTTTCCATCCCTACTATCCTGGATTACCTCTGGTCCCTCAAAGAGCAGGTCCTGGCGGTCTCTTCTATAAAGGTTCATCTGGCAGCTATATCCACCTTCCACCCAGGCAAAAGTGGGCGTTCAATTTTTTCTCACCCCATGGTTTCCAGGTTCCTTAAGGGACTGGAACGGTTGTACCCCGAAGTCTGTCACCCAGCCCCCACCTGGGATCTAAACCTGGTGTTGACCAAGCTTATGTGGGCCCCCTTCGAGCCTCTGGTCACCTGTTCCCTGCTGTACCTTTCCTGGAAGACGGCCTTCCTCGTCGCTATCACCTCGGCGAGGCGAGTCTCAGAGCTTCGTGCCTTGACAGCTGATCCCCCTTATACGGTCTTCCATAAGGACAAGGTACACCTGCGGCCACACCCCTCTTTCCTCCCTAAGGTGGTGTCTGCTTTTCATGTCAATCAAGACATTTTCCTCCCAGTTTTTTTCTTGAAGCCGCACTCATCGCGCCGGGAACAACAACTACATACTTTGGATGTCCGTAGGGCTCTCGCCTTTTATATAGAGAGAACAAAACCCTTCCGGCGTTCACCTCAGCTCTTTGTAGCAGTGGCAGACCGCATGAAGGGCATGCCGGTCTCTTCCCAACGGATCTCATCTTGGGTGACATCCTGCATCCGAACGTGCTACGAACTGGCTCACGTTCCTGCTAGCCATCTCACTGCCCATTCTACGCGGGTGCAGGCCTCTTCTGCCGCCTTCCTGGCTCATGTCCCCATCCAGGAAATATGTAGGGTGGCTACCTGGTCATCGATTCACACCTTTGCCTCACACTACGCATTGGTCCAACAATCCAGAGACGATGCAGCCTTTGGCTCAGCAGTTTTGCATTCTGCGACGTCTCACTCCGACCCCACCACCTAGGTAAGGCTTGGGAATCACCTAACTGGAATGGATATGAGCAAGCACTCGAAGAAGAAAAGACGGTTACTCACCGTTGTAACTGTTGTTCTTCGAGATGTGTTGCTCATATCCATTCCAAACCCACCCTCCTTCCCCACTGTCGGAGTAGCCGGCAAGAAGGAACTGAGGAGCGGATGGGTCGGCAGGGGTATATATCCGGCGCTATAGCGGCGCCACTCCAGGGGGCGCCCAGCCGACCCACCGAGTGTTGCTAGGGTAAAAATCTTCCGACGAACGTGCACACGGCACGCGCACACCTAACTGGAATGGATATGAGCAACACATCTTGAAGAAGAACAGTTACAACGGTGAGTAACCGTCCTTTTTTGGGAGCAGGAAGAACTGGGCTCACAGGCGCAGGGAGCTCTACTGGAGTGAGGGCTAATGGACAGGCACAGGGAAAGGAAACCAAAGCGTTTTCTACAGCAGCCTGGCTCAAGGGCATTCGCCAGTATGGACTATATTGTCTTCTTCGCTTCCCTGTGCTAATCTAAGGACTTTCCAATGCTGCGTTTCAGTTGACTAATAAACCCTGCTATGTTTTAAAGTCTGCCCAGTGTCACAGCAAAAACTTGCTCTGTGCATTGACTGAGGAACCGTCACTGAACAGAATTCAGTTCTTAGACTGACATAGATGCTTTCGTTCCCCACCCAGACGCACCGACACCTTGCAAACTCTGTGGGGTCTCGATCCAAGATCCGCAGGAAAAGCCCCACCCCAGGCCACGTCCGTTGACCAGAGCAAGCACTGCCCTGAAACTCCCCCCTTTGGTTCAGCTTTCATCTCCCCCTCCACTTCGGGTTCTGGGTCCCTCATCTGCCACTGCGGCACTTGCCACCTCGCTGACAGCGCATTCCTATGCCACGTGACCAAGCTCACCGCCAAGTTAAGGACTCAGAAGCATTTTAATAGCGGTTTTGGACCGTCAGTATTGCAGCAGCATCCACAAGAATTTTCAAACTGAACAGGAGTGTCGTTCAGCTGGACCTGCTGGCAGAGCTCACAGGTTGAAGTAGGATTGTTGAAGCCAGAGGCTCAGTTTCAGGTGTTGAAGCTACATGGCCTGTCCTTGTGGAAGAGTGGGACCCCTTGGGGGTCTAGTGCACTCAAGGGGCACCTCCCAAGGACTGTTTAAAAGCCAGGGCATTGCAGAGATCCTATGGATCCATGACAGTGCCAGAGGTTCAGCCTTATGGGGAAAAGATATCAAACAAGAAAAGGCTCTAAATGCATATTTACCATTGCTTCCTGTCAGTCCTCAGGGGAATCGCTGATCAGTTCCAGTGTGTATTAAAACCGTCCTCTAAGGCTCACCTCTTGGTTATCAGGTCATGTCAGTTTTGTTAGAGGTTTTCCCTTCACCCTCCTACTTCCCTAGTTTTTGTCACGCAGACAGCAAGCAGCAACAGACCAGAAGTCCGAAGGGCAGACAATGCCATGTTTATTGGGGTTAATTTCCAAGCAACCATATTCCGAAGCCCTTCACACCAGTCGGGCTTATCTCTGAGTCTGTTCCCCAGTGCTCTGTTCCCAGCTTTGATGGTGCAAAGCATTTACCCCGTGTCCCCCTTACCCGCTCTGACACCGCAGAGTGTTTACCCCGTGTCCCCCTTACCCACTCTGACACCGCAGAGCATTTTCCCCGTGTCCCCCTTACCAGTTCTGACACCGCAGAGCCTTGCCTGTGTCCCTGTTCCTGTTCACCCTCCTGTTTGACTCAGTTTATATAGTAATACGCTCAGCTACACCTTTGCTTAACCAATCATTGTACTGAAATGTAACTAACCAATCCTAACACACTGAAACATAATTCTCTAACCAATTGTATCCCACTACCCTAATTAACTTACATCTAGCAAAATTAATTATACAGCAGATAGAAACAATTAGAGAATCAGACTGATTAACAATGTAAAAGTGGTGGCCATAAAGATAGAATAATACGGAAATGAGGGTTTCACAACCACAAGCATAAGTAAGTGATTTCTTGCCAGACAGGCTGCTGTCAAACTAAGTTTTCTTTAACCATCTTAAGATCTGTTTCTTTATCTGGTGGTGATGGGCACTATCAGGACAGGATCATCTTCCTAACAGCCCAGTAGCACCTTATTTCAGTGTGACTGGTTTGGGATGTGAGGATGTGACCCTGCGCTTCCCAGCTTATGGCTGCCCCTGCTGCTTAGCCAAAGGCCTTAGCCTAAGAACAAGGCCTCAGACGGTCACAGTAAGAGAAGGCCCTTACAAATACACACAGTGATTTTGATTCTTTGTTTTCATACTCCTGTAAGTAGCTAAGAGATAAAAATACACCTAAGTTCTTAAACTATAGGCTTTACAGGCAGGCCTGAATATCTCTATTCTAACAGTGGGGTCTACCCCTTCCCCCATTCTGTGTCTGGCTTGTCTATTCAGATTGTAAATTCTTCAGGGCATGGGCCATCTACTGTTCTCTGTTTGTACTTGTCCTAGCACAATGGGGACCCACTGCTAGTTGGTCCTTAGGCACTAAGGTAATGAATATGATTTATTATAATAACTCTCCTGCCACTTTGAGCCAAGGAAGCTGGCCTTGGGATGTTACTTCTTTAAAATGAGCGGGGGGTTAAAACCATGGACTATTCTTTGTGACAAGTATCCCACAAATTCCACTGACCTCCCTCGTTTTCTTTGCCTGCAGTAGGGTTTCCAAATTCCAAACCTGATGTGATCTCACAGCTGGAACGAGGGGAAGAGCCGTGGGTCCCAGGCCTCCAGGGCTCTGAGAAAGAAGTGGTCCCGAGAGCTGCCTGCACAGGTGAGGACTTGGTTAAACCAACTCAACAACTGTGTGGGAATGCAGGAAACATTTGGGATGACCTACAAAGACCCTGTGAGCTCTCCAAGTTCAGGATTGTTCCCTGCAGATGTGGAATCATTATGGCAGATCTCACTCATGGCTTCCCTCCTATTCTGACTGACAACTGGCAGCAGGTCCCTCCCTGATCTCGCTTTCCCCCAAGGGTTCTCGTGAGATGCAGACCAAAACTGATCCCTTCCTCTCTCCTCTGTGGAAGGGTTTGGGGAAAATCAGCACCTGATAGGTTTGATCTCTCCCACACATATTTTGGATTGTTCATCCCTTTTACCATTCCTCTCTCTGAGATTTTCTTTCTTTCTGGCACAGGGAGTGACCTGTGTCTGGATTCTCTCTGTCTCCCATCAGGTGATGGGATGGTGAGTCAGAATGAGGAGGAGAAACCCCAGCAGGAAGATGCTGAGCAAGGAGAACCACATGGAACTTTATCAGGAAGATCCAAAGAGAATGTTTCCGGGAGTTATGCACTCCCAGAAAAAACAAAAGCCTGTGAGACTCAGCAGAGGCCAGAGGAAAACTTTAGTAGCCACTCAGACCTTATTTCAAGTGACAGAATTAACTTGGAAGACACACGCTACATGTGCCATGAGTGCGGGAAAAGCTTCAATTGGAGCTCTGCCCTTATCAGACATCAGAGAATCCACACAGGGGAGACGCCCTACACGTGCTCTGAGTGCGGGAAAAGCTTCAATCAGAGCTCTGTCCTTATCAGACATCAGAGAATCCACACAGGGGAGACGCCCTACACATGCTCTGAGTGCGGGAAAAGCTTCAATCAGAGCTCTGTCCTTATCAGACATCAGAAAATCCACATGAGAGAGAACTGTAATAAATCTCTTGACTAGGGCTGGGCAAAATTAAAAAAAAAATCACATTTTCTAATTCCCATATTGTGATTTTCGCACCATCTTCACTGTGGTCTCTCAGCTCCCCCCAGATCAGTTACCTGCTTCTGCCTTTTGCAGCTCACCCTTCTTTGGGGTCAGTCCTGTGATCTTTTCTATCAACTCCTTTCCTTTTGAGCCAGGAATGTTCATCAGCTCCTGGAGGTTTGATCCCAACAAGGTACACTGCGGCAAAATCTATCTGTGCCTGACATCCACTAGGGCTGTACATGGCGTTGGCTGCTCAAGTTAATGATCTTGATGTAAAAAGACAATTACAGTTGTAGAACAGATGCAGCCCAGGTGCAGTGGTTGGCATTAGCTTTCCCCTTGACCTGACCTAAACTCCATCACTTTTCCTAGTCTAAACAAACCCTGAGCATCACGGTTATACTGTTCCCCCATTTCAAAGCCATTGTTAGTCACTGAGTTCCCCTTTTGGAAATAAATTGTTTCATTCCCAGTTGCTCTGATGTTGCTTCAAGTTGTGCTGGAGAGCAGATATTTTTACTACCATTTTTCTCACTTAAAATATTTTGAACTATAACAAAGAGCAGGAACAGGGCAGGGATAGGAAAAATTGTCATTTCACCCTCTGTAAAAACGGTAAATCAGAGGGATTCCCAACGAGAGGCGTACAGCTTTCTGCCCCTGGGCTACAGCCCCGTGGTGCCAGTGTAGACACCCTGGTCGATTACAGTGCTGTGATTGGCCTCCAGGAGGTGTCCCACAATCCCTGTTCTCGCCTCTCTGGTCTTTGGTTTGAACTCTACTGCACTCCCTCAGGTGACCAACCATGAACCCCACCCCTTAAATTCCTTGGGAATTTTGAAAGTCCCACTTCTACAGAGACTAATTATGGTTACAGACCCATCCTGAAATTAGAGCAGGATATTGTAAAGCCTTATCTCACAGTAAAGTAACACAATTCAAACCTGTCGGCACAGAGGAGAAAGCACTCCTTCAGTTCACATTTATTGCTACTGATCTCACTGACAAACTTCCTTTTCTCGGTGCTGCTCCAGGTGTTTTCCCTCTGTTCCCTCCCAGCTGTGGTTACGGGACTGCAGCAGCTCCCCAGGGCCAGCTTTGCTCTTTCACTTACATCCTTCACTTGTTTGGACAGAGCTGTGTCTGCCCCCAGTTTAATTCACATCTGAGAGCTCAGGTACCAGCAGATCGTTACAAAGGCTAAATTCCCATCATCATCAGTGGGAGGTTATCCTGGGCTGCCAGGGCTGCAGGATTTAGCCCATGGTCAGTCAAGGTGCTACAGCAGCTGCACTCTTACATTGTGAGTCCTGCAGCTTCATACCAAACTGCTCTGCCATAGTCTGCAGGGGGCCTGACTTGCTGAGAATCTGGCAGAAGAGAGACCCTGGAGTAGAGAAGGAAAATGTCCTCAGCAGTCACAGCCGGCAGGAGCAGGGAAGGTTCGGTTTGTTTTTAAACTTCTCTCCCTGCTCAAGCCTTTAATCATTCCTGTGGCTCTTCTCTGAATGCTCTGCAATTTACCAGGGAAAACAACCAACCAATCAAAGAAACCAACCAACCAAACAAACCAGGCTGTTCTGCCCAATGTAACAGTCTATTGCCTTTCAAGGCTGACTATAAATCAGCTCATTCTATTCACCCAAGAGTTCAACTTTAAGGGCTTTTTGTTTTCTAATTCCAATCAAATCCTGTGCAACAGCATCATTATTAACTCATCATCTGGTCACTTCACATTCACACGTTCAAAAAGTGGGCGGGTCTAAGTCTTTCCTCCCACACCAACATGAAAAAAATCAGTGACAGAAAATGCCATAAAGCGCCTCTGCTGTCTTGCACAACAGCGTGGGGAAATACACAAGGGAAAGTGCTTTCCTCTCCTCCTGACACCGGGTAACATTTCTGCCTGTCCTTGAGATCCTGCCACAGGGACAGGCTTGAGGATGCAAATGACATGTTAAGGCTTCATTGGTTTGCACGTTCCTTTACTCCTTCAATAGTGATAAGGGTGCGTGAGCGTGAAATAATCCAGCTCTGACTTTCACACCGGAGGCAATTTTCAGGCTCACAATAAAAAAACCCAACTTTCTTTCTAACCTGAGCAAGTTGAATCGAGTCGTTGCGAGATGATAAATCCAGAGCCCCAGGCTGACTTTCCTTCATCACATGTTTTTAGAGTAGATCACATTCACTGGGTGGGGCTCCTGCTGGGAAGTGTTTGTCCAGTGGCAGCACCCAGTGCACATTCCCCACTTACCAACTCATCTTCAGTATATCGGCCACTGAACCTAGCGAGGGGGGAGGGTCCCAGTGGTCGGGCTCCAGCCCCTGGATCCCGAGCCTGGCAAGCCCGAGTCAGCCGGCCTGGGCCAGCTGTGGGGTTTAATTGCACTGCAGACATACACGGGTGTCACAATCCCAGCTTTCTCCTCAGGGAATCAAGCCCTCGTCCCCCCCATGACAGGCAGGGAGCGTCACCACTGTACTCGTGAGGTCGGAACTGACACTGCCCCTGCACAGGGACCCAGGGGAGCGGCTCCTTGGCCAGCTGTGGCTGGCAGGAGACCCAGCAAGGCAGGAGCTGCTCTGGGTTCTCTACAGGGGAGAGTAACTGGGAGAAGGGGGGAGTTTGTCTCTGATTTACAGGGAGCTTTGCCAGAGTGGAGCCTGTAGGTCACATGCTGGGGGGCTGTGACGGGCACACAGGCTCCGTGCTCTGGAACAGCTCGGAGTCAAACCCAGGCAGGAGCCTCGTCAGTGGGACCCTCCCAGGGGACGCTCTCACTGGGGGAAGCCTCCTTGGCTTCAGCCCCTCCTGAGACTGACCTTGGACCTTTCAGCCCCCCTGTTCCACACCAGGAGCTTCCTGCAGTGAGTCCACCTGAATCGGACACCTCGGAAAGCCTCATCCTCCCCGAAGGGGAGTCCTGCACCCCAACTTCCACAGTCCCCAGTGACTCTCAGCCAGCGCTGTACAACAGAAGGTTTGTTAGGGGTCTGGGATCCAGCCTGGGAAAGTTCTGTGTTCGCACAGGAAGCAGGAAGATTCAGCAACGTCCATCTTGGGCAGACCCCGAACTCAGAGCCTGGGCTCTCCCCTCGAGTCCCCAACCCAGCAGACTCCTTGCTCCCAACAGCCCGACTCAGCCAGGCCCTTTGCCCCTCGTCTGTCCTTTGTCCTGTTTCCCTGGCAACCTGCTCACCTGGCCTCCAGCTCGTTCTTTGTTCTCCGACTCCTCCCGGCCAGCTGGCCTCTTGCAGCAGGTGCGCCCCGGCCATCGGTTGCTAGGAGACAGAATTTGTGGCCATTATCTGGGCCCAGGCAGCTCGACAGCAGCCACACCTGCCCTTTGGGGGTCTCTGCCAAGATTTAACCCCCTTGTCCCACCACCGAGATCCGTGATCCCAAAACACTTCAGGGTCATGCCCCCCACCCCGTCCATGCTCCCCCCGAGTCGTGGCTGTGAGTGGGGCCGCAGCTAAGGGGGAAGGGACACAGACAGGGGTAAGGGGGCTGAGGCAGGGGCCAGAGCTGGGGCTGGAGCCAAGAGTGGAGCTGGGTGGCTCCTCCTCCCCACCCCAATGGGGGCTGGCCCGGGCCCAGCTGCATCCCCCTGAATGTTACTCCATTCCCCCTGGCAGGGTGCACCCCACATTTTGGACCTTTAACCTAGATAATCGTGCAACAAATAGGGGAAACTGAGGTACACACAAGATGCAAACAAAACATCCAGAAAATTCCCACTTCGTCACAGGGGTGTCAGTGGGGTCTGAGCTGGGCAGCAGCACAGGAAAGTGGGGAGGTTAAACTGCAAAACATCCCCCTGTGTTCCCGCAAAAGCCTCTCGTTTATCCCCTAACCCCCTCCCCATGAAAATCTCCACCCCTGCCCTGGCCCACACAGACCCCCTCACTCCAACGCAGATTTTTAACTTTTCTTACTTGTCCTTGGCCTTCCACAAACATTGTTCCCATCAAAATGGTCCAGGGCTTTTACAATGAGAATGAGAAAACAAACTAAATCAAACCCAAAGAATCCGCTATCGACCTCCCCACCACACACAGTTTGGGTCTGAATTTTTCTACTGAAATGTTGAGGCAATAAAACTCTCACTGCTCTTGTCCAGAAACAAACCTAAGCCCCCCATGCAGTACCTGGGGCATCTATGTCTGACCCACCAAGGCTTCAGCTCCTTTGGGGAGATTTCCAGCTGCCCAGTCCTGCTGCTATTCCAGGGGAGCAATTCCTGGCTCCTGTCAGCATTTATCTCAGCCCCGTTCTGGGCATCACAGGTTTCTCCGGGAAAGGGTAGCGAGTGGTTCTAGGGTCCAGTGATCCTCCTCCAAACCGAGCTAGAACCCGGGACTCCTTCCCCTTCCCCAGGCTGTGGGCAGGGAGGCATTTCACAGAGCTCTCGGAGCTATAAGCCCGTGGCTAAGGAGAGAGAAAAAGCCTCCTATCCCCCTCTGCTCTGGGGGCTGGGTTTCCTCCTGAAGCCTCTGCCCCCCACCTAGTGCCTATGGCTCATCCCTGACCCTTGCTGCTGCTCCTTGCTATAGACTGTGAAAGGAGCAGAGGCAGCGCAGGAGCCTTCTGGGGACACAGATCTGAGGCTTTGGGGAGACACATTGTCTGAGACATCAGAGTGCTGCAAACCCTGCAGCCACCCCCTCAATCCGGGGCCTGTTCCAGCCCTGAGTCTGGGCTGCCGCGATCCCTCCCCCAGAGCAGGGCGCCCACAGATTACAGCCTGGAAATAGCCGTGTGAGACTAGCTCCTGCTTTCCCTGAAAGGGCCTCCCCTAGACCAAGTGCCATCCCAGGCAGGAAGTGTCTTCAGTGCCCCCCAGCCCCGCTCCATATGTTAAACCATTGAATACCTTATTTTTATTGCATTTGTAGCTCATTTCATGATTTTGATGCACAGTTAGGATGCAGGATTTTCTCTATCATATAAGACAATAAATGTTCATGCTAGGATGTGTAAATCTGTATTTATTCATGCCATATATAAGCAAATTAAAAAATCATTTCCTTTAAGCATATAGAAACTTAATTTTGACAGTAACTGAAATGTACTAACATCTAGAAATGGAGCACTCACCAGCACAGGGTGGGCCAGTATTAAATAGTGTTACAGTCGGAGACAGACAGCGTTAGGATGTTAACCCCAGGCCCTTTGTTCAAAGGTCGCTTCTCTCGCCTTTCCCCCATGAACTGAAGTGCAGCATTCGAGAGATCCAGAGACTAGTTGATGACGTTTCCAAGTGCTAAAATAGCGAGCGATGTCCATCTTGCTTTGGCCATTGTTGATTGGAGAGATGGTTTATGGAGAATAAACTTCAAGGTGAGGAAAGGCAGCCCAAAAAGGCCCCCTGCAGATGCTGAAGTAGCTCAGTTGGGAGAGCATTAGACTGAAAATCTAAAGGTCCCTGGTTCAATCCCAAGCTTCAGCAGACTGTTTCATCCCTCTTCATGCAGCAGTGGGCTCTTTCCTGGAAGCCCAGCACTGCCTTTACTCAATGCAAGTCCCTTATTTTGGGCTTCACTGCAGGAAAAGGCAGCATGGGCTTCTGCACCCAGTTGGCCCACCGGACCTTTCTTTCTTCTTTTTCTGCTTCTCAGCAAGGGGAAGAAAAAGAAGCTCCCCCTCAAGTTAGAGTCACAAGGGTGATGTAAGGACGACTTCCTGATCCCTGGCTCCAGTTCTCTGCTCTTCCAGCTGACCCATCAAAGAGCTGCTGCCAGTTTCTCCAGGTTCGCCAATCAGTGTGTACCAGGGTGAGCACCACCATAGTGCAGGGAATTTGAGGGCAGGGCAGGGCACTGTAATGGAGTTTCTGTAGTGTAGTGGTTATCACATTTGCCTAACCTGCATCAAGCCAGCTAGGCAGAACTGACACCAACTTGTCTGGGGTGTTTCCTTTAAGCAGAGCACAAGTTTGAAATATCGGCAGCTTAGAACCAATATTCATAACTTCAATTACAAAAATGATACACATCTAGAGATAGCATCATTATCAGCCAATCAGAACCTCTCCATAGACCCCTTACACAACAACCTTTCTACAATATTGGCTGCAAATATAGAGCAGCGGTTGCAACAGTGATCTATACAGTTACAGATTATGACAATAACGTCACAGGAGGTGACACGGCATCAGTGAGACTGATACTGGAATAGCCTCCAGTTTTGGTGTCTTCATTTGAAAAAGATGTTGTGAAATTAGAGTTTGGGACAGCAAAGAGCCACCAGATGTTCTGAGGACTGGAGAAAAATGCCTTCTAGTGAGCTATTGAAAGAGCTCAACCTGTTTAGCTGATCAAAAGAAGATTGAAAGGCGACTTCATTGAAGTGCTGAAGTGCCTTAATGGAGAGAAAAGATTGGGTATTAAAGGGCTCTTTAATCGAGCAGAGAAAGGCATAACAAGACCCAGTGGCTGGAAGGTGAAAAGAGACAAATTCATATTACAATTAAGGCGCAAAGATTCAACAGCGAGGATGATTCACCACAGGAACAAGCTACCAAGGGAAGGGTGGATTCTCCATCTCTTGATGTCATTTAATGAAGACAAGATGCCTTTCTGGAATGTGTTTGCCCCAAAAGTAGCTCTTGTGTCATACAGGAGGCCTGTGATACGCAGGGGGTCAGATTAGATGCTCTAATGGTCTCTTCTGGCCATAAAGTCGACTAATTTCTGAAAAACTGAGTGTAGCATTGGGAGCAGCATCTGATGTTTCCCTGTCTAGCCGGCTTGCTGCCTAGAACGAACGCTCCCTGAGTGGGGTGATCCACAGGGAGTAGCTCAAACCTGCAAAGTGCCTGGCCAGGGGCAGGACATTAGCCCAGCAAGGGAGGGGTGTGGCAGTGACATCACAAAGGCCTTTTGCAGGACCTCAGCCTATTGGTCCAAGGTGGTGGGGAGGTGGTGACCTCACAGAGAGATGGTGACATCAGCCAGGCAGGACAGGGGCGAGGGGCCAGGGAAACCTCAGAGACCCCTGTGGCTTTGCTTCAGCAAGTCTCCTTCTCCAGGTCTCTCTTTGAGGACTGAGAGAGAGTATTCGGGTTCACGGACGTGAGCGCCAGGAGGAACCTCTTTTGAGTTTTCTCTTTCCCTTTTAGTGATTTTACTAGAAAACAGCCGTCCCTGTTTAGAAGGTAAGAGCCTCCTGGAGGTTTGAAACCTGTTCAGTCTGATCCATCTGGTGAGAGTTGAATTCTAGGCATGGAAAACACGAGCTTAAGGAGGCAGAATTTTATTCCGCACGTGGGATTTTGTCCCTTAGAATCACTGGAGACATTGGGGTTTGTGCTTTTTGTTTCACCGTTTCCTCCATCCATCCCTCCCTTCTTTCTCTTCGTGTCTTGCTTCTTTTGTCCTTTCTCCTGTTCCCCTCCCACTACCACCTGTGTGTGTGTGTGTGCGTGTGTGTGTTTTGGGGGTGTGCTCTGCAGCTCCCACTGTGGGAGGTCCACTCAAAAATGTGGGTCTGAAATAGTGCTCGGGCAGTGATCCCCACCGGTGACCTGGGCCATCCTTTGGGCTCTCTGGTGAGAACCCTCAGCCTCCCATCCTCAGTCTCTACCCTGATTGGCTGAGCAGGGGGTTATTGACAGGGAGGAGACTCAGGTCCTTGTTGTTCTCTTTTGAGACCAAGGAAATAAGTCAGAACCAGTTCTGTGTTTGATGAATTTTGCTGCTTCTCTCCATTAATGGTCTCTGAGCAGTTCATGATTCTCTCTGACATTGCAGTTCTCCTCAAATACTTGCTGAATAATTACTGTCACTGTTGTTGGTCTGGAGCTCATCTGAGAGCACTTTATTCAGGTTATTCAATGTATGAAACATAAGAACATAAGAACATAAGAAAGGCCGTACCGGGTCAGACCAAAGGTCCATCTAGCCCAGTATCTGTCTACCGACAGTGGCCAATGCCAGGTGCCCCTGAGGGAGTGAACCTAACAGGCAATGATCAAGTGATCTCTCTCCTGCCATCCATCTCCATCCTCTGACGAACAGAGGCTAGGGACACCATTCTTACCCATCCTGGCTAATAGCCATTTATGGACTTAGCCACCATGAATTTATCCAGTCCCCTTTTAAACATCGTTATAGTCCTAGCCTTCACAACCTCCTCAGGTAAGGAGTTCCACAAGTTGACTGTGCGCTGCGTGAAGAAGAACTTCCTTTTATTTGTTTTAAACCTGCTGCCTATTAATTTCATTTGGTGACCCCTAGTTCTTGTATTATGGAAATAAGTAAATAACTTTTCCTTATCCACTTTCTCAACATCACTCATGATTTTATATACCTCTATCATGTCCCCCCTTAGTCTTCTCTTTTCCAAACTGAAGAGTCCTAGCCTCTTTAATCTTTCCTCATATGGGACCCTCTCTAAACCCCTAATCATTTTAGTTGCTTTTTTCTGAACCTTTTCTAGTGCTAGAATATCTTTTTTGAGGTGAGGAGACCACATCTGTACACAGTATTCGAGATGTGGGCGTACCATGGATTTATATAAGGGCAATAATATATTCTCAGTCTTATTCTCTATCCCCTTTTTAATGATTCCTAACATCCTGTTTGCTTTTTTGACCGCCTCTGCACACTGCGTGGACATCTTCAGAGAACTATCCACGATAACTCCAAGATCTTTTTCCTGACTCGTTGTAGCTAAATTAGCCCCCATCATGTTGTATGTATAGTTGGGGTTATTTTTTCCAATGTGCTTGGATCTTGAAATTCAAGATCCGATGGTTAGTTTGAAAATCAGGGCTCTTGGGTCCTATTCCCAACTCTGCCCCTGACTGGCCGTGTGACCTCAGACAAGTCAATTCTCCTTTCTCAGCCTTAGCTTCTCCCTCTTTCGAGTAGGGATAATAATGATAATAATGATCCGCTCCTACCTACCTCACAGTGCGTGGAGGCAGGGCCGACTCTAGGTTTTTTACCGTCCCAAGCAAAAAAAAATTTTGGCTGCCCCCACCCCAGCCCTGGCCTCCCCCCCGCACCCCCCTGCAAACCCAGCCCTGGGCTCTCTCCCCCACCCGCACCCCCTGCCATCCCAGCCCTGGGCTCTGCCCCCTCCACCCGCACCCCGTGCCAACCCAGCCCTGGGCTCTCCCCCACACATACCCCATGCTGCCCCAGCTCTTGGCTCCACCCTTTCCCCCCCACTGCTCCCCCACTGACACACCCCCTGCCACCCCAGCCCTGGGCTCTCCCCCCCCCACACACACCCCTGCCACCCCAGCCCTGGGCTCTCCCCACACACACACACACCCCTGCACTCTTCTTCCACCCCAGCCCTGGGTCACTGGTAACTTGCTCCCAGGATGGGTCATTCAGCAGGAATTTTGGATGTGCACAGAACACAGACAGGATTGGTTCCCATAGGGTTACAGAGCTGCAGTAAAGTGGAACAATTTTCAGCTTGTGTGATTGGAGGAGATCTGGATGCATATTATAAGACTATCCTCCATAAATGAGGAAAAGTTGAGGTGTCTTTATTATTCTTTTGTTCCACTCTTCCTTTCTATGGGGAATTTGCCAATGCAATATCACTGTCTTCCTTTTAAACAAATAAAACAAAAACAAACAAAACGGCAATGGCTGTTGAAAATTGCAATTCCAGTCCTAATAACCCCTGGGAAGCATTTCTTGCTCAATTTTATCCTACCTTTTCTACAGCAAATGACAGTGGATCAGCATATTTGATTTGGGAGAAATGAAGTAACAGCTGCCCAAACTGAGCTGGAGCCCTCCTGAATGTTGAGGTGTTCAAATCTGGAAGGCAGGTGCTAGATTCCCCTTCTGAACATTAACTAAATCTGGAAAGGAAAAGTCAATTTCTGCTTCCATGGCTCAGGAGTGGAAATCCTCCTACGTGCCTGGTGCTGTATCTAGAGCTGCCCAGGTCCAGTAGAGCCTCCCCTCCCTCACTTTTCATTTTAACTTCTGGTGGGATCCACGTACCTCCCTTGCCAGGCTTCAGCTAGAGAGGGGCCCTGTCCATTTAGTCCCCCCAATTCCTTCTTTGGGGGCTGCCAGGTGAGGTCACACCAGTATCCCTCAGCCCGTCTGGGGGTGTCTTCTGAAGGGGATGTCTGGGGCAAAGCTTTCTAGTCCAAAACGTTGGTGGCTGGAGGGGGGGCGCCATTTTCAGTAGTTTAATGTTTGGTGCTGCAGTGAGTGACTGCTGGGTGCAGTGATATAGTGACCCCTGGGGCTTTGAATGAGGCTTTACACTTGGGGGGGGTGAGGGGGCAAGTGGGGAGCAGGTGGGCGAGCGGGTGGGTGAGTGGCAGGTGGGCACAGAGGTGAGCAGTGAGCCAGCAGGGGCTCTAGGGGTGGGCACGGGGGTTTCTGGCAGGGGAGGGAGGAGGTGAAAGGAGGTGAGTGGTGGGTGGGGGACTGACTAGCAGGAGATGCAGCAGGCCAGTGGGGGGCTAGGGGGTGAAGAGGGGTGTGATGGTGAGATCTGGTCACCCTATGGGGGCCATTTCTTCTCCCTCCCCCAAACTTTCCTTTTCGGCCCACAGCTGTTTCGGTGGGGCAGCGCTGGGGAAGGAGGGTTTGTTTCTGCGGGGTGGGCGGCGCTAGGGTGACCAGATGTCCCGATTTTATAAGGACAGTCCCGATTTTGGGGTCTTTTTCTTACATAGGCTCCTATTACCCCCCACCCCCGTCCCGGTTTTTCACACTTGCTGTCTGGTCACCCTAGGCGGCGCTGGGGGGGGGGTTGTTTCCACAGGGATGGGTGGCACTGGGGGGGTGTTTCAAGGGGGCTGGGTGGCACAGCGGGGGGAGGCGCAATTTTATATTCTTGCCTTGGGTGTAAAAATAGCTTGTTACTGCTCTGGGACCCCCATATTGTGCTAGGTGCTGTACAATCCCTGGCCAACACTGGGACACCCAGGGGGTTCCCCTCAATTTCCCTGAGCCTCTGCTGCCCAACTTCTTCTGACTCCATCTGGATCACCCCCCTCCCCCCACAAAAACCCACCTTTCCAAACTGTCCTTCTTTCCCCGCCCCCTGATTCTGCTTTCACACCCTGGGCCCATCTTCTCTCTTTGTCCTGCCCCCACCCCCAGGTGATCAGAGATGGAGGCAACTTCAGCCACTGGAGCCAGCCCCAGCGAGCGCTGCAGCCTGCCCCGGGGGGTGTTTGCAGACACAGGAAGGGAGCAGCTGGGAGCGGGGAGTGCTGGGAAGTAGGAGGCAGGAGCTGGGAGAAGAAAACCCAGAGATCTGGGGTGGGGCAGCTCCTGGGGGCGGGGCTCTGGCACAGCCCGGGGGAGGGGCAGCTCCTGGGGGCAGGGCTCTGGCACAGGTCAGGGGCGGGGCTCTGGCACAGCCCGGGGGCGGGGCAGCTCCTGGGGATGAGGCTCTGGCACATTGTGACGCGGAGCCCGGGCTCAGCAACAGGGGCGGCTCTAGGCACCAGCTAAACAAGCAGGTGCCTAGGGCGGCAAAATGTAGGGGGCGGCATAAGGCTGGGGCCCCAGCTCATCCTGCCGCTGCGAGCCGAGGAGCGGCTCGTCCTCTGCAGCCGGGGCAGGGCCGGCTCCGCTTGGGGGAGAGGGATGGCCCCTTACCGGTAGCGCGGCCCTGCCTGGCTGCAGAAGACGGGCCGCTCCTCCTCCACTGCAGCTGCGTGGCTCCGGGGGGGGAGTGGGGGGCTGAGCTCCGCCCTGCTCCGAGCCGCGTGATGAGGGGGTGGGGCTGCGAGCTCCAGGCTGAGATCAGCTCCCTCCGCTCGGCGTGAGCTCCCAGCCCCACCCCCTCCCCACGCGGCTTGGAGCGGGGAGGGGCTCAGGCCCCGCCGGCCACATGCTGCAGCTGTTCAAGGAGGCGCTGAGGCTCCGGGTGAGGAGGGAGCCGGGGGTAAGAGGCTGGGGCCAGGGGGGTTGGCTAAGGGGCAGGGAGTCCTGGGGACAGTCAGGGCACAGGGAGGGGGCAGAGGTTGGGGCGGTGGTGGGGGCAGGGAATGGGGGGAGTTGGATTGGGGGCATTCTGGGGGGAGTCTGTCAGGACCCCGTGGGTGGTGGATAGGGGTTGGGGCAGATGGGGAGCAGGGGTGGGGTCCCAGGGTGGTGGTGGGGGGTCTCTGGGGGGCAGTGAGGGGACAAGGAGCAGGATGGGTCGGGGATTCTGAGGGGGGCTGTCGGGGGGTAGGAAATGGGAGGAGGTCGGATTGGGGCAGGGCCAGGCTGTTTGGGAGGCACAGCCTGCCCTACCCTACAGCTCATTCAGCAGTTTGAGGCTTGCAGAAGAGCCAAGCTGTTAGCTTTTCCGTTAGGGCTCCCATCCCTTTCACTTCTCAAATGCCAAATTATAGTCTATTTGTAATTTCAGTGCCATAGGGAGATTCGTGTCAGGGGAGGGTAGCTTCATTTAAAATTAGCCACTGCGGGGAAGGATCACATGAGAAGAGCAACCCTACCAAGGGAGACTCCCCATCCCCTGCATTCCCTGAGGCTTCAGAGGGGTTAATTCAGTGGTTCTCAAACTTTTGTCCTGGTGACCCTTTCACATAGCAAACCTCTGAGTGTGACCCCCCCTTATATAAAAGTGTTTTTAATTTATATATTTAACACTATTATAAATGCTGGAGGCAAAGTGGGGTTTGAGGTGGAGGCTGACAGCTCATGACCCCCAGTAATAACCTCGTGACCCCCTGAGGGGTCCTGACCTCCAGTTTGAGAACCCCTGGGTTAATTTAATTTTAGCACCCTGTGTCCATTCACATGCATGTGCTATTTCAGTTTTGACAACATAGGCTCATTCCAGATTCTGGAACAAGCTCAAATGCTCAGTTCGTGGAGTATGTACATAGTTTATACTAAAGACAAATCCACAGTAACCGTCTCCAGTTTGTGAGGGACCCCATGGAGCCAGTCTCTAGGAAACAGATAAATGCATGGAGATTAAGTCCATGAATGGCTATTAGCCAGGATGGGTAAGGAATGGTGTCCCTAGCCTCTGTTCGTCAGAGGATGGAGATGGATGGCAGGAGCAAGATCACTTGATCATTACCTGATAGGTTCACTCCCTCTGGGGCACTTGGCATTGGCCATTGTCAGTAGTCAGGATACTGGGCAGGATGGCCTTTAGTTTGACCCAGTATGGCTGTTCTTATGTTCTAACCTAAATGAACCCAAAGTTATGGAGCCAGATATGAGTCAAGGAAGCCAGCAGAGTATCAGAAACCTGGAAAAATCTCTGCTTGGATGGGCTCAGGCGTTGGGTCACAAGCTGAGGTGGTTCCAAAGGTTTGGATTTTTTTTTAAGCAGAATTTTTTTATTGTTCCTTTAAACAATCAAACACAGCAAGCAGCAAATATTTGGCCACACACTTCTGAAACCCCAAATCATGTTCAGGTTTTGGCAGATTTATTTCAGCTTTTTCAATTAGAAAAACCACAACAAATTTTGAAGGAAAGCAGACATTGTCTGATTTGTTTCTGCTTTTTAAAAACCCCTAGTTTTCGATCCAAAAAAAGTTTTGACGGAAAATATTTGTACAAGCTTTTTAATGAGCTTTAGTGCTTTTTAGCACTAGCTGATGCTGAGAACCAGTGATACCTTGTAAAGGTGACTTGAAAAGAAATTCTCAAAACTGGGTTTGTGCTGAGATGCAGAAGGTTTTTAAATGTTTATTTTTCCCGGGGCAAACGGGGTCGGGGGCAAGTGGGGCAATTTTCCCCAGGCCCCACAGAGGCCCCCACGAGAATACAGTATTCTACAGTATTGCAACTTTTTTTTATGGAAGGGGCCCCCAAAATTGCTTCACCCCAGGCCCCCTGAATCCTCTGGGCAGCCCTGGTTCGTGCTGCTGCAAGCTGAGGAGCAGCCTGTCCTCTGCAGCTGGGCTGGGCCGCGCTACTGGATCCTGCCTAGGGAGTGGGGGTGGCCGCTGACCGCGGGAGAGTGGCGCAAACAAGCTGAGAAGCAGCCCGTCCTCTGCAGCCAGGGCAGGGCCGCGCTACCGGCTCTGCCTTGGGGGTGGTGGCCGCTGATCGCGGAAGAGCGGCAGGAGCCAGTAGCGCGACCTTTCCCCGGCTGCAGAGGATGGGCCGTTCCTCCTCGGCTTGTCCCCGCCGCTCTCCCACAGGCAGCGGCTGCCCCCCAGGCAGGAGCCGGTAGTGCGTCCCTGCTCCGGCTGCAGAGGACGGGAGGGACATGATGCCCGGGCGGGCCGCTCCTCCTTGGCTTGTCCCCGCCTCCTCCCCTCTGCGCCGCCTCCTGCCAGGGGACGAGAGAGGGGAGCAGAGTGGCAGCCCGGGCTGAGCCCAGCTCATGCCAGGGCCAAGGCGAAGACCAAGGATGAGCGGGGCTGGGATCCAGCAGCAGCCCCAACCCCTGGCCCTGGGAGCGGTGGTGACTGGAGCTGAATCCGCCTCGGGCCAGATCTGCAGCAAGGTAAGAGTTGGGCCAGGCAGGAGGGTTTTGTTAAAATTACATTAGTAGGAAATGGTTTTGTTTCACTAACTACAAATTCTCTGTTTTCATTTTTTTTTAATTTTAAACAGTCAAAACAAAACTGCAAAGTGCAAACATGTAAAAGCAAAAAAAATTCGGGGCGGGGGGGCAGCCAAAAATGTTTTTGCTTGGGGCAGCAAAAAACCTAGAGCCGGCCCTGTCAGGAAGTCGTCCTAACATCACCTTTGTGACTCTAGCTTGAAGGGGAGCTTCTTTTTCTTCCCCTTGCTGAGAAGCAGCAAGAGAAGAAAGAAAGGTCCGGTGGGCCAACTGGGTGCAGAAGCCAATGCTGCCTTTTCCTGCAGGGAAGCCCAAAATGAGGGACTTGCATTGAGTAGAGGCAGTGCTGTGCTCCCAGGAAAGAGCCCACTGCTGCAGCAAGAGGGATGAAACAGCCTGCTGAAGCCTGGGATTGAACCAGGGACCTTTAGATCTTCAGTCTAACGCTCTCCCAACTGAGCTACTTCAGCACCTGCAAGGGGGCTTTTTTGGGCTGCTGCTTCTCACCTTGGCATTTATTCTCCATAAACCATCTCTCCAGTCAACACTGGCCAATGCAAGATGGACATCGCTTGCTATTTTAGCCCTTGGAAACGTCATCAACTAGTCTCTGGATCTCTCGAATGCTGCGCTTTAGTTCATGGGGGAAAGGCGAGAGAAGCGACCTTTGAACAAAGGGCCTAGGGTTAACATCCTAACGCTGTCTGTCTCCGACTGTAACACTATTTAATACCGGCCCACCCTGTGCTGGTGAGTGCTCCATTTCTAGATGTTAGTACATTTCAGTTACTGTCAAAATTAAGTTTCTATATGCTTAAAGGAAATGATTTTTAATTTGCTTATATATGGCATGAATAAATACAGATTTACACATCCTAGCATGAACATTTATTGTCTTATATGATAGAGAAAATCCTGCATCCTAACTGTGCATCAAAATCATGAAATGAGCTACAAATGCGATAAAAATAAGGTATTCAATGGTTTAACATATGGAGTGGGGCTGGGGGGCACTGAAGACAGTTCTTGCCTGGGACGCCACTTGGTCTAGGGGAGGCCCTGTCAGGGAAAGCAGGAGTTAGTCTCACACACCTATTTCCAGGCTGTAATCTGTGGGCGCCCTGCTCTGGGGGAGGGATACGGTAGCCCAGACTCAGGGCTGGAACAGGCCCCGGATTGAGGGGTTGGCTGCAGGGTTTGCAGCGCTCTGATGTCTCAGACAATGTGTCTCCCCAAAGCCTCAGATCTGCGTCCCCAGAAGGCTCCTGCACTGCCTCCGCTCCTTTCACAGTCTATAGCAAGGAGCAGCAGCAAGGGTCAGGGATGCGCCTTAGGGCACTAGGTCGGGGAGCAGAGGCTTCAGGAGGAAACCCAGCCCCCAGAGCAGAGGGGATAGGAGGCTTTTTCTCTCTCCTTAGCCACGGGCTATAGCTCCGAGAGCTCTGTGAAATGCCTCCCCGCCCACAGCCTGGGGAAGGGGAAGGAGTCTCAGGTTCTAGCTCGATTTGGAGGAGGATCACTGGGCCCTAGAAGCACTCCCTGCCCTTTCCCGGAGAAACCTGTGATGCCCAGAACGGGGCTGAGATAAATGCTGACAGGAGTCAGGAATTGCTCCCCTGGAATAGCAGCAGGACTGGGCAGCTGGAAATCTCCCCAAAGGAGCTGAAGCCTTGGTGGGTCAGACATAGATGCCCCAGGTACTGCATGGGGGGCTTAGGTTTGTTTCTGGACAAGAGCAGTGAGAGTTTTATTGCCTCAACATTTCAGTAGAAAAATTCAGACCCAAACTGTGTGTGGTGGGGAGGTCGATAGCGGTTTCTTTGGGTTTGATTTAGTTTGTTTTCTCATTCTCATTGTAAAAGCCCTGGACCATTTTGATGGGAACAATGTTTGTGGAAGGCCAAGGACAAGTAAGAAAAATTAAAAATCTGCGTTGGAGTGAGGGGGTCTGTGTGGGCCAGGGCAGGGGTGGAGATTTTCATGGGGAGGGGGTTAGGGGATAAACGAGAGGCTTTTGCAGGAACACAGGGGGATGTTTTGCAGTTTAACCTCCCCACTTTCCTGTGCTGCTGCCCAGCTCAGACCCCACTGACACCCCTGTGACGAAGTGGGAATTTTCTGGATGTTTTGTTTGCATCTTGTGTGTACCTCAGTTTCCCCTATTTGTTGCACGATTATCTAGGTTAAAGGTCCAAAATGTGGGGTGCACCCTGCCAGGGGGAATGGAGTAACATTCAGGGGGATGCAGCTGGGCCCGGGCCAGCCCCCATTGGGGTGGGGAGGAGGAGCCACCCAGCTCCACTCTTGGCTCCAGCCCCAGCTCTGGCCCCTGCCTCAGCCCCCTTACCCCTGTCTGTGTCCCTTCCCCCTTAGCTGCGGCCCCACTCACAGCCACGACTCGGGGGGAGCATGGACGGGGTGGGGGGCATGACCCTGAAGTGTTTTGGGATCACGGATCTCGGTGGTGGGACAAGGGGGTTAAATCTTGGCAGAGACCCCCAAAGGGCAGGTGTGGCTGCTGTTGAGCTGCCTGGGCCCAGATAATGGCCACAAATTCTGTCTCCTAGCAACCGATGGCCGGGGCGCACCTGCTGCAAGAGGCCAGCTGGCCGGGAGGAGTCGGAGAACAAAGAACGAGCTGGAGGCCAGCTGAGCAGGTTGCCAGGGAAACAGGACAGAGGACAGACGAGGGGCAAAGGGCCTGGCTGAGTCGGGCTGTTGGGAGCAAGGAGTCTGCTGGGTTGGGGACTCGAGGGGAGAGCCCAGGCTCTGAGTTCGGGGTCTCCCCAAGATGGACGTTGCTGAATCTTCCTGCTTCCTGTGCGAACACAGAACTTTCCCAGGCTGGATTCCAGACCCCTAACAAACCTTCTGTTGTACAGCGCTGGCTGAGAGTCACTGGGGACTGTGGAAGTTGGGGGTGCAGGACTCCCCTTCGGGGGGGCGGGGGTGTGAGGCTTTCCGAGGTGTCCGATTCAGGTGGACTCACTGCAGGAAGCTCCTGGTGTGGAACAGGGGGGCTGAAAGGTCCAAGGTCAGTCCCAGGAGGGGCTGAAGCCAAGGAGGCTTCCCCCAGTGAGGGCGTCTCCTGGGGGGTGTCACACTGAGGAGGATCGTGCCTGGGTTTGACTCCGAGCTGTTCCAGAGCACGGAGCCTGTGTGCCCGTCAGAGCCCCCCAGCATGTGACCTACAGGCTCCACTCTGGCAAAGCTCCCTGTAAATCAGAGACAAACTCCCCCCTTCTCCCAGTTACTCTCCCCTGCACAGAACCCAGAGCAGCTCCTGCCTCGCTGGGTCTCCTGCCAGCCACAGCTGGCCAAGGAGCTGCCCGAGCCTTTCCCCTGGGTCCCTGTGCAGGGGCAGTGTCAGTTCCGACCTCACGAGTACAGTGGTGACTCTCCCTGCCTGTCACGGGGGGGATGAGGGCTTGATTCCCTGAGGAGAAAGCTGGGATTGTGACACCCGTGTATGTCTGCAGTGCAATTAAACCCCACAGCTGGCCCAGGCCGGCTGACTCGGGCTTGCCAGCCTCGGGATCCAGGGGCTGGAGCCTGACCACTGGGACCCTCCCCCCTCACTAGGTTCAGTGGCCAATATACTGAAGATGAGTTTGTAAGTGGGGAATGTGCACTGGGTGCTGCTACTGGACAGACACTTCCTAGCAGGAGCCCCACCCCATGAATGTGATCTACTCTAAAAACATGTGATGAAAGAAAGTCAGCCTGGGGCTCTGGATTTATCATCTCGCAACGACTCGATTCAACTTGCTCAGGTTAGAAAGTTGGGTTTTTTTATTGTGAGCCTGAAAATTGCCTCCAGTGTGAAAGTCAGAGCGGGATTATTTCACGCTCACGCACCCTTATCACTAATGAAGGAGTAAAGGAACATGCAAACCAATGAAGCCTTAACATGTCATTTGATCCTCAAGCCTTGTCCCTGTGGCAGGATCTCAAGGACAGACAGAAATGTTACCCAGTGTCAGGAGGAGAGAGGAAAGCACTTCCCCTCGTGTATTTCCCCAGGCTGTTGTGCAAGGCAGCAGAGGCGCTTTATGGCA
The DNA here is from genome assembly GCF_020497125.1 of Mauremys mutica. Taxonomy (NCBI): domain Eukaryota; kingdom Metazoa; phylum Chordata; order Testudines; family Geoemydidae; genus Mauremys; species Mauremys mutica. The sequence continues at coordinate 5,135,077 of NC_059097.1, read as the reverse complement.
TTTTCTGTCACCTGATTTTTTTCATCTTGGTGTGGGAGGAAAGACTTAGACCTGCCCACTTTTTGAACGTGTGAATGTGAAGTGACCAAGTGGTGAGTTAACAATGATGCTGTTGCACAGGATTTGATTGGAACCAGAAAACAAAAAGCCCTTAAAGTGGAACTCTTGGGTGAATAGACCAAGCTGATTTGTATTCAACCTTGGAAGGCAATAGATTGTTACATTGGGCAGAATAGCCTGGTTTGGTTTGGTTGGTTCATGGGTTGGCTGCTTTCCCTGGTAAATTGCAGAGGGTACAGAGAAGAGCCACAGGAATGATTACAGGCTTGAGCAGGGAGAGCAATTTAAAAAGAAACTGAACCTTCCCTGCTCCTGCCGGCTGTGACTGCTGAGGACATTTTCCTTCTCTACTCCAGGGTCTCTCTTCTGCCAGATTCTCAGCAAGTCAGACCCCCTGCAGACTATGGCAGAGCAGTTTGGTATGAAGCTGCAGGACTCACAATGTAAGAGTGCAGCTGCTGTAGCATCTTGACTGACCACGGGTAAATCCTGCAACCCTGGCAGCCCAGGATAACCTCCCACTGATGGTGATGGGAATTTAGCCTTTGTAACGATCTGTTGGTACCTGAGCTCTCAGATATGAATTAAACTGGGGGCAGACACAGCTCTATCCAAACAAGTGAAGGATGTAAGTGAAAGAGCAAAGCTGGCCCTGGGGATCTGCTGCAGTCTCATAACCACAGCTAGAAGGGAACAGAGGGAAAACACCTGGAGCAGCACTGAGAAAAGAAAGTTTGTTAGTGAGATCAGTAACAATAAATGTGAAGTGAAGGAGTGCTTTCTCCTCTGTGCTGACAGGTTTGAATTGTGTTACTGTACTATGAGATAAAGCTTTACAATATCCTGCTCTGATTTCAGGATGGGTCTGTAACCATAATTAGTCTCTGTAGAAGTGGGACTTTCAAAATTCCCAAGGAATTTAAGGGGTGGGGTTCACGGTTGGTCACCTGAGGGAGTGCAGTAGAGTTCAAACCAAAGACCAGAGAGGCGAGAACAGGGATTGTGGGACACCTCCCTGAGGCCAATCACAGCACTGTAATCGACCAGGGTGTCTACACTGGTACCGTGGCGCTGTAGCCCCGGGGCAGAAAGCTGTACGCCTCTCGTTGGGAATCCCTCTGATTTATCATTTTTACAGAGGGTGAAATGACAATTTTTCCTATCCCTGCCCTGTTCCGGCTCTTTGTTATAGTTCAATATATTTTAAGTGAGAAAAATGGTAGTAAAAATATCTGCTCTGCAGCACAATCTGAACCAACATCTGAGTAACTGGGAATGAAACAACTTCTTCCCCAAGAGTGAACTCGATGACTAACGATTGCTGTGAAATGGGGGAACAGTATAACCGTGATGCTCAGGGTTTGTTTAGACTAGGAAAAGTGATGGAGTTTAGGTCAGGTCAAGGGGAAAGCTAATGCCAACCACTGCACCTGGGCTGCATCTGTTCTACAACTGTAATTGTCTTTTTACATCAAGATCATTAACTTGAGCAGCCAACGCTATGTACAGCCCTAGTGGATGTCAGGCACAGATAGATTTTGCCTCAGTGTACCTTGTTGGGATCAAACCTCCAGGAGCTGATGAACATTCCTGGCTCAAAAGGAAAGGAGTTGATAGGAAAGATCACAGGACTGACCTCAAAGAAGGGTGAGCTGCAAAAGGCAGAAGCAGGTAACTCATCTGGGAGAGCTGAGAGACCACAGTGAAGATGGTGCGAAAATCACAATGTGGGAATTAGAAAATGTGATTTTTTTTTTAAATTTGCCCAGCCCTAGTCAAGAGATTTATTACAGTTCTCTCTCATGTGGATTTTCTGATGTCTGATAAGGACAGAGCTCTGACTGAAGCTTTTCCCGCACTCAGAGCATGTGTAGGGCGTCTCCCCTGTGTGGATTCTCTGATGTCTGATAAGGTCAGAGCTCCGCTTGAAGCTTTTCCCGCACTCAGAGCACGTGTAGGGTGTCTCCCCTGTGTGGATTCTCTGATGTCTGATAAGGGCAGAGCTCTGATTGAAGCTTTTCCCGCACTCAGAGCACGTGTAGGGTGTCTCCCCTGTGTGGATTCTCTGATGTCTGATAAGGGCAGAGCGATGATTGAAGCTTTTCCCACACTCAGAGCATGTGTAGGGCGTCTCCCTTGTGTGAATTCTCTGATGTGTGATAAGGTTTGAGCGCTGACTGAAGCTTTTCCTGTACTCAGAGCACGTGTAGGGCGTCTCCCCTGTGTGGATTCTCTGATGTCTGATAAGGGCAGAGCTCCAATTGAAGCTTTTCCCGCACTCATGGCACATGTAGCGTGTGTCTTCCAAGTTAATTCTGTCACTTGAAATAAGGTCTGAGTGGCTACTAAAGTTTTCCTCTGGCCTCTGCTGAGTCTCACAGGCTTTTGTTTTTTCTGGGAGTGCATAACTCCCGGAAACATTCCATTTGGATCTTCCTGATAAAGTTCCATGTGGTTCTCCTTGCTCAGCATCTTCCTGCTGGGGTTTCTCCTCCTCATTCTGACTCACCATCCCATCACCTGATGGGAGACAGAGAGAATCCAGACACAGGTCACTCCCTTTGCCGGAAAGAAAGAAAATCTCAGACAGAGGAATGGTAAATGGGATGAACAATCCAAAATAAGTGTGGGAGAGATCAAACCTATCAGGTGCTGATTTTCCCCAAACCCTTCCCCAGAGGAGAGAGGAAGGGATCAGTTTTGGTCTGCATCTCACGAGAACACTCGAGTGTAGCATTGGGAGCAGCGTCTTATGTTTCCCTGTCTAGCCGGCTTGCTGCCTAGAATGAACGCTCCTTGAGTGGGGTGATCCACAGAAAGTAGCTCAAACCTGCAAAGTGCCTGGCCAGGGGCAGGACATTAGCCCAGCAAGGGAGGGGTGTGGCAGTGACATCACAAAGGCCTTTTGCAGGACCTCAGCCTATTGGTCCAAGGTGGTGGGGAGGTGGTGACCTCACAGAGAGATGCTGACATCAGCCAGGCAGGACAGGGGCGAGGGGCCAGGGAAACCTCAGAGACCCCTGTGGCTTTGCTGCAGCAAATCTCCTTCTCCAGGTCTCTCTTTGAGGACTGAGAGAGTATTCGGGTTCACGGATGTGAGCGCCAGGAGGAACCTCTTTCGAGTTTTCTCCTTCCCTTTTAGTGATTTTACTAGAAAACAGCCGTCCCTGTTTAGAAGGTAAGAGCCTCCTCGAGGTCTGAAACCTGTTCAGTCTGATCCATCTGGTGACAGGTCACTTCCCTTCTCTGTACCTCAGACTCCTCCCCATCTGTCCAATAGGAACAGGGACAGTTCTCGAACTCTGGGCAGTCGTGAGCCTGATTGAGAGAAGGGGCGTTAAAGCCCTCTGTGAAGGAGAAAGGAGAGTTTCACGGTGTTTAGCACCAAGGAATTCTAAAGTTTGCTAAAATGTCTAGTCTGTGGAAACAAGAAATGGTCGGGGCCAAACTTTTTAACCATTGCCTTTTCTAAATCCCGTTCAGGGGTGTGAGTCCCTGTCTTTTCGGTACCTGGGGTTCTTTGCCAGCAGGAGAGAAGAGGTTCCTGCCTCCATTTTTGTGGCCTTAACAAACCAGGAGTTGTGCCCCAGTTCTCGTCTGAGATACCTGAAAAAGAACATCTTCCCATCCATGAACAAGACAGGACCTATCTTTCAAAGGGGAACAAAGAGACCCCTGGGCCTTACAGACTAGCTAGCCTCACTTCCATAGCTGGAAAGATACTGGAATACATTCTTAAACACTCAGTTTGTCAGCAGCACCTACTGGATAATTTGGTTCTTAGCACGAAGGATCATGGATTTGTCAAGAACAAATCATCCCAAACCCAGCCTCTTTCCTTCTTTGGCAGGGTTCCGGGCCTAGTGGAGGTGGGTAAACAGTATGAATGATGAGTTGGAAAATGGAGTGGAGAGTATCGTTCTAAAATGTGCAACTGACACCAAGCACTTTGGAGCTCAGGACTGGAATTCAAAACGCCCTTAACGAATTGGAGACTTGGTCTTCTTGAGCCAAACCCCATGGCTGGGCCCCTCTCTCTAGACTGGGCTGAAGTGAAACCCCAGAGCCAGACACTCCTCCTCCTGGGCAGCGCGCTACGACCTGGAATGGTCAGATGCTGCTTAGCGCTGTCAGAGCAGCTTTGGCTGGGGGATTCTCCCAGCACTTTCCAATAGCGGGAAGGTACGAAATCCCCATTTGCCTGCTGGGGACGGAGCCCTAGAGGGGGGAGCAACTTGCCCAGAGTCCCCCAGGAAAAGGAAAACAACCAGCAGTGGAACCAATAGGAAACCCAGCAATGGAACTCAGGAGTCCTGGGGGTGTGCTAGGGTGACCAGATGTCCCAATTTTATAGGGACAGTCCCAATTTTGGGGTCTTTTTCTTATCTAGGATCCTATTACCCCCCCACTCCCTGTCCTGATTTTTCACACTTGCTGTCCGGTCACCCTCGGGTGTGCACGTGTGTGGGTCCCAGCTGCTCCCTGCCCCCCTCATTGAAGCAGGTGTGCAGGGTTCCTGCCCTGGGAACTGCAGGGCACCAGCGGCCATGGGGCTGGCTGGACGCAGGGCAGGGGCTGACTGGAGGTAGGGTCTGGCTGCAGGCAGGGCAAGGGGTGCGGGGCTGGCTGGAGACAGGGGTGTGTGGGGCAGGCTGGCTGGCTTCTGGCAGGGGTGTGTGGCAGGAGTTGGCTGGAGACAGGGCAGGGTGTCCATGGCTGGGGGTGTGGGGGCTGGCTGGCTTTGGGCGGGGCCACAGGGGGTGCGGCAGGAGTTAGCTGGAGACAGGGCAGGGGTTGTGGCAGGGGCTGGCTGTGGGCAGGGGGTGTGGCAGGGGCTGGCTGCAGGCAGGGCAGGGAGGATGCAGCTGGTGGGGGCAGGGCAGAGGGTGCGGGGCTGGCTGGAGACAGGGGCTGGCTGCAGGGAGGGCAGGGGGTGCAGGGCTGGCTGGAGGCAGGGCACGGGGGTGCAGCAGGGGCTGGCTGGAGCCGGGGCGTGCGGGGCTGGCTGGAGACAGGGGCTGGCTGCAGGGAGGGCAGGGGGTGGAGGGCTCACTGAAAATGTCCTGAGCGGTATTTTAAGGTGAAGATAACACCATGGTTACCAGGTGACTGGCACATCCTGGGTTAAAGAAAAGAAGGGACCTGGAGTTAATAGTCTGAAGTATTTGTGTTACCAACCCTGTCACTGTCTGACCCCCCTTCAGTGCGGAGCAGGTGTGTACGTTGCTGGGTGGAACGCACAGACTCCTGCAGAGCAGGGGCAGCTGTTTCCATGGCAGAGAGCCTGGCACTTAGGAGACTTTCTTGACTTGCTGTTTTGAAGCAATTCAGTAAAATAACGGTGGAGCTACAATGTCCGGTCCAAAATTTCAGCCCCCCTGGTGCAAAAACGCTATTTTAGGATCTAAACAGGAGGCTTCCAGCGCTAGGACACCTGACCAGAGAGCTCCGTGGGGGCGTAACAGCTGCTGACTCTGAGGGTCCTGGGCTAAATCCACTTGCAGGTGGAGGCGTTTCGATTTATTTGATCGATAATGAGGAAGGCGAAGATTTAATCCCAGGTATTTTTAGTAAATGTCATGGACAGATCACGGGCAAAACCCAAAAGCTCATTGCCCATGACCCGGCCATGACTTATACCATAAATACCCCTCACTGAATCGTGGGGAGGGAGGCCCAGGGGGTCCGTGGCACCAGCTGTGGGCGCAGGGAGTCCAGGGGGCCCGTGGCACCATGTACTGGGGGAGAAGCCCCGGGGACCCACTGCCACTCCAGATGCTGCCAGGTGAGGGGAGCCCAGAGGCCAGCCCTGCTCCGGCCACCTCGGGACAGATGCCAGGAGCCTCTGAGCTGTGGCTGCTCCTGCCACCCTTGGAACCACTGCTCAGGCTGCCCCCAGGCCAGCTGCTGGGGCAGCCACGGAGTCAGCCACAGTGGCCACTGCAGAAGTCACAGAATCTATGACTTTTGCAGCGTCCGTGACACAGAGGGGTCCCTAATAAAGAGACAAACCCCTCCCTGCTGTGACTGCAGTTCCTGGAAGGAAAGAGAAGAACAGAAAGTGAAGAGAGAAGGAAAGAGAGAGACTCCCTGTCACCTCTCTCCCCTGCTCCCTCCCCCTTGTATTCTGTAACCCCATCTCACTGGGTTCCCTGTGCTGGTGCCATCGGGGTGACACTAGAGTTCTGGGGATTTGGGGGGAAGGGAAGGGGGCTCTTCACTTCTCAGCATTTCACACAAATTTGTCTTTGGGCTGAAGTTTCTCCTGTTAGGCCTCTCAGTCAGAGCTGTACCCCACCCTCTTCAGTGGGGGGGGGGTGTAAATTGCAGAGCAGGCAGAGAAGTCGCCCATAAAGGGACATATTGATCTGGTGACTGGTTCTGACCGGGGTCACACGTCCTCTGACACAGGCTCATGTGCAGAACATGGGAGCTCTGGCTTGTCCTAAATGCTGTAGAGTGTGAGTTCCTGGAAAGGGCAGGGGAGAGGGAGCAAGAGGAGAAAGGCAGAGACATTGGAGACGAGGAATTGGGGGGCGAAGGAGCGAACAGAGAGACAATCAATGATTGAAGCAGAACAGGTGTCCCAACTCCATCTTGCTCATCACAGGCATAGGCGGCAGGTTCGTATAATTTTTGGTGGGGCCCAAAATGGTGGTCCCACCCCCCCCCCGCTCTCACCCTGTAAGCTGATATAAAATGAAGCTACAATGCGTCAGCACCACAAGATTACAAGGGTCAATTAAAAGTGGAAAGTCAGAAGCAGCACTTGCCTATTAATACCGAATATACGGTATTAAATTTTGTTGCACCTGTTGTGACAAAGTGGGAATGTTCTTAATGTTTTCTCTGAATACTGTGTGGGTGCCTCAGTTTCCCCTGCAAAGTGCCAACTGACGGTGTTGGGGACAAAGAGATCAGGTGGCCTCCTTGTCCGGAAGAGACACAAAGGCCAGATGAGGGAGTGTCAGTTTGGAGCTGGCTGGGGAAATCGGGAGAGGCCCAGAACTTGGGTCTGGGCTCCCCACCCCCCAAGATGGACCTGACTGAGGGGTCCTGTTTTCTGTATTTACAAGCTCTGTTTTAGACTGTATCCCTGTCATCTAATAAACCTTCTGTTTTACTGTCTGGCTGAGAGTCACATCTGACTGCGGAGTTGGGGTGCAGGGACCTCTGGTTGCCCCAGGACCTGCCTGGGCAGACTCGCTGCGGAAAGTGCACAGTGTGGAAGGGCATGCTGAATGCTCCGAGGTTAGACCCAGGAAGGTGTAAGCTTCTTGCCCTGGAGACAGTATGCTGAGAGGAGGCTCCCCCAGAGTCCTGACTGGCTTTGTATGGAGTTGTTCCAAAGCATCCCAGCATCCCCTTCCACACCATGCGCTTCCCGGAAGTCTGCACAGGCACTGACACTCCCTCCTCTGGCCTTTGTCTCTTTTCCAAGCATTAGGAGGCCACCTGATCTCTTTGTTCTCCAACACCTTCAGTTGGCACCTTGCAGGAGAGTGGCCCAGGCCATCAGTTGCCTGGAGGCAGGGTGTCAGCCATTCTCTGTGCAGACAGCATCACACTGGCCCTCTAGGGCTTTACAACAATCACACCCCCTTATCCCACCATCTAGAGCCTTAAGAAATGCATTGGGGAAACTGAGGCACACAGACAGTATTCAGAGAAAACACCTGTATACGACCAGTTACATACTTTGAAGGGTGTAAAATAATCAAATATTGTGCTAAATACAATGATACTCCAAACACCTTCAGTTGGCACCTTGCAGGAGAGTGGCCCAGGCCATCAGTTGCCTGGAGACAGGGTGTCGGCCATTCTCTGTGCAGACAGCATCACACTGGCCCTCTAGGGCTTTACAACAATCACACCCCCTTATCCCACCATCTAGAGCCTTAAGAAATGCATTGGGGAAACTGAGGCACACAGACAGTATTCAGAGAAAACACCTGTATACGACCAGTTACATACTTTGAAGGGTGTAAAATAATCAAATATTGTGCTAAATACAATGATACTCCAAACTGACCACCAAATTTAAGTTGCATGTTTTTCCCCTCAGGTGAGGGTTCTGGGGTGGGGCTGGGGATGAGGGGTTCACAGTGCAGGAGCGTGCTCGGTGCTGGGGGTGCAGGCTTTGGGGTGAGGCAGGGCTGAGGATGAGGAACTTGGGGTGCAGACAGGCTGCCCCAGGGCTAGGGCCAGAGAGGACTCCCCATCACCACCACTGGCAGCAGCAAGCTCCAGGGGAGGGACCCCTCCTGCCCCCCATGGCACACACACTCTGCACATGCTCCTAGAGCCCCTCTCAGGTCCAGAAAGCTCACTCCCCTCCCCTATGATGGGTACTGGGGGGGGCACAGGTGGCCTTCCATGTTGCTGCCCCTCACCATAACTTCACTGTGGATGGGGGATGGGGCTGCCCCTTGCCCAGCATGGGGCAGAAGTGGGGTAGGCAGGGTGGTGGCTGGCTATGGGGTGGGGGAGCAGGGTGTCATAAAATTCACCCAAGCCCCAGCTGCTCAGGTCTAGGAAGCCTCCCTCTCCCATCCCTCCTCTGGCGGGTGGGTTGGTGGGTGCTGGGGGAGGGGGCATTGCCTTCACATGTGGCTTCCTGCCTCCCCTGTGCAGCCTGCTGTGCCTCACTGGGGGGCTGGGACTGGGGCTGGGGCAGGGGGGGAGTCATAGGGTCAAACACTCAAACATAATAAAAAATCATAGGGTCAAACACTCACGGAAGCCCCAACTGCTGCTAAGGTGATAGGTGAATGATGTCTGTCTCCTGGCCCGTTTGTGTCTCCTCCAGGTAAGGGGAGGGGAGGGGAGGTCCTGAGTGCTTCAGCAGTCGTTAGCACATTCCTCTTACGCCCGTCTCCGCCACTCCGGATTCGGGGATCTGAACCCGACTCCCTTTCGATCGGTCGTTAGCACATTCCCCTTATGCTAATGCTTAGCACATTCCTCTTATGCTAATGCTGCAGCCCTTAGGCTACCGGCAGCAGCAGCAAAGGAGAGTGAGAGAGACGTGCTGTGCGCTCTCTTTACATTCAGGCAGGAAAACTCTGGGGAGGGGGAAAAATCTAATATTTCCAAATATTGGTGGAGCAGAGCCCCTGATTATGAATATTCCTGGGGCTTTAGCTCCAAGAGCCCATATAAGTTGGCGCCCATGCATACACAACACCCTCAACCCATATTACTCACTCTAGTCCTTGTGGTAGGGGATAAGAGCTTGAAAACCCAGGTGTCACCAACGCAGCCATGCTGCCTGACTCTGCTGAGAGCCTGAGCCCATCGCTCTGACAGGGGGCAGCTGCTCCGAGCGTGGCTCCACTTTGCCACCAGTGCATCTCTGGGGGGGGCAAAGGGGAGCCCTATTTGTTATTGTCGGGGGCAGAAAGGGCCATCCCCATCTCACCCCGCCAAGGGGCTCTCGCATGTCTCTCTGCCCCCCAGGAAGGTGGAGCTGCGGCTGAAGGGTTTCCTGAGCTGCACCAACTCGTGGGCGAAGCTGGACGACATCAACAAGGTTTTCTGCTTCAACAAGACCCCGGTTACAGGTGGGTGACCCCCCCCGAGCCCTGCTCGCCTGGGACCACCGGAGCCCCCCCTCACAGAGCAGGGTGATTAGGACGGGTGTGACGCAAGCGGCTGGAGACCCCAGCGCTGCTTGTGCCAGGCCCTGCCCAGAGCCTCCCAACTGCGATCAGGGACCCGCCCCCCAGCCTTGTGCCAGGTGCTGCCCAGACTCCCTCCGAGATTAGGCCCCCTCTCATGCTGGACCGTTAGCCCCGTTCTCCAGTGTGGGGAGGCCGTGGGCCCGAGAGACGCCGCAAGCTGCTCCAGGCACCCAGGGTAGGACTCGAACCCGGCTCCCCTGAGTCCCGGCCCGTTAACCCCGCGGCTGCCCTGCCCGTGTCCCCCCAGAGTACGTGCGGGCACACTGGCGAGAGGACACGTTCTTCGGGTACCAGTTCCTGAACGGGATGCACCCCATGGTGATCTGGCGCTGCACGGAGCTCCCCTGCAACTTCCCTGTCACGACGGCCATGGTGGCCTCCTCCCTGGGGGAGAGCTGCAGCCTGCAGGACAAGCTGGTGGTAAGTGGGGCGCCGGGGACACCCCTGGGGGGACTTGGAAGTGGTCTGAGCTCTCGCTCTGGCTCCCTCCCCAGCGTCACTCCGGGCACCAGCAGCCACGGGTCAGCGGTGTCCAGCGGGCCCAATTCCAGAGCCAGTGGCTGCGCTCGCACTGGCCACTCGGCTCCAGGGGCTAGTCCCAGTGCACTGCTGTGGGGAAGCTCACAGCACTGGCATCCCGGCTTTCCCCCATTCCCTGGGGTCCCCGCTCTGCACCCTGGGATGTGCTGGCCCCCGCACTCTGCTCTTCTCCCCCTGTGCCTTGCAGAAGGGGAACATCTTCCTTGCTGACTATAAAATCCTGGAGGGCGTCCCGGCCAACACGATCAACGGCTACCAGCAGTACATCGCCGCACCCCTCTGCCTGCTGCACCTGCAGCCCTCCGGGGAGCTCGTCCCCATAGCCATTCAGGTAACAGCCCCCACACGCTGCCTGGCAGGGCCCCCATGCAGCCCCCACCCCTACACAGTCCCAGGGCTGGGCATTGTCATCTAAGGGACTGGCCCAGGGAAAGAACCCAGGAGTCCTGGCTCCCAGCCCCCCCTGCTCTAACCACCAGCCCCCACTCCCCTCCCAGAGCCGGGGAGAGAATCCAGGAGTCCTGGCACTCAGCCCCTCCCCCCCGCTGTAACCACTAGACCTCCCCACTTCTTCCCTTACAGAGCCAGGGAGAGAAACCAGGAGTCCTGGTTCCCTTATCCCCCTACACCCTTCTATGTGTGCGTGCGTGTGCCCACTTGCTTGTATATGCACACTCCAGCTCTGCGTGTGTGCCCAGTTGTGTGTGTACACACACCCCAGCTCTGTGGGTCTCCTCTTTCTAACACTGGATTTGTGGCACTGTCATGTCCCCTCATCCTGGCCCCTGGGCTCCCCTGGGGGAAGCAGCAGGATTCACACACTTGGGTTGCGCCAATCTATACCCCCAGCCCTCCTGTGCCTCTACCCTCCGCAGCTCAGCCAGTGCCCAGGCCCCGACAGCCCCATCTTCCTGCCCAGCGACTCCGAGTGGGACTGGATCCTGGCCAAGACCTGGGTGCGCTACGCCGAGTTCCTGGTGCACGAGTCCGTCAGCCACCTGCTGCTCACCCACCTGATCGACGAGGCCTTCGCCCTGGCCACCCTGCGCCAGCTGCCCATGTGCCACCCGCTCTTCAAGGTGAGAGAGGGGCCGGGCTGCCCCCACCCCCACCCCCAGCCAGCTGTGCCCAGATGTGCGGGAGAGAAGAGCCCAGCAGGGGGAGCATGCCAGCCGGGCCCCGCTGCCGGCGTCCAGTTGTGCCCAGCCGCACATGCGTGTGCCTGGCGGGTGCTCGTGCCTGGCGTGCCAGGCTGGGCGTGCCCCACGCTGGCCGTGTTCCACCCATCGCGGTCCAGCACCTTCCTGACCTCATGGAAGAAGGGGGAGAAGGAGCTGCTGCTGGTTTCTTGGAGGGGCCAGGTCCTTGCCCCCCACCCCCCAGATACGTGCAGGGGCGGGGGTGGGGGGTGGCTCCCTGCTTGCCCTCACCCATCCCTGTCTCTTCCCCTCCATAGCTGCTGCTGCCCCACACCCGCTACACGCTGCACATCAACATCGTGGGCAGGACCCTGCTACTCGGAGGCGGAGGGAACATCGAAAGGGTGAGAGGACCCCACGGTCAGGGGCACTGGACCCCGCTCCCCTTCCATATCTGGGGAGAGAACTCAGGAGTCCTGGCTCCCAATCCCCCCTCCTGGGCCCCAGCTCCTCCTGCTCTAACCACTAGGCCCCCACTCCTGTCCCAGAGCCAGGGAAACAACCCAGGAGTCCTGGCTCCCACCCCTTCTTCTCTAACCATTAGATCCCACTCACCTCCCATAGCTGGGGACAGAACTCAGGAGTCCTGGCTCCCAGCTCTAACCACTAGCCCCCACTCCCCACCCAGAGCCATGTACTTGGGAGTAAAATGTGCCTGTTTCTGAGGTCCCAGCCTCATCTGGAACCCCTGAAGCTCTCTTCCCGTATTGTCTCACCATGAAAACCACATTGGGAACCTTCTGGAGAGCAGATCCTTTGAGCCAGCCTCCAACTCAGTTGGTCCTGGTGTTTGCACCATACGGCTCTGCGGACGCAACCTCTGCTTTCAGCTCATCGGTACTGTTAGCAATTAACTTCCAGAACTCCTGGAGGACGGGTGAGGTCCCAGCGGGCTGAAGAAGGGCAAACACGGCATCTGCCTTCGAAAAGAAGAACAAAGAGGATCCAGGGAATTATAAACCAGTCGATCTATCTGGAAGATGCTGGAACAAATGATTAAACAATCAATATGTGCCCAGAGGATCATAGGGTTAGAAGGAATGGCCCACATGGATTTGCCAAGAACAAATCATGCCAGACCAACCTAATTTCCTTCTTGGACAGTGTTGCTGGCCTTGTGGCTGGGAAGAAGCAGTAGACGTGATATATCTTGATTTATATCTTGATTTGAGTCTTTTGACACATCCCAGGGAAATTTGGGCTGGATGGAGTTACTATGGGTGTTTGAAAGACCAGACACCAAGAGTGGGTTCTCAATGGTCAGCTGTCAAACAGGGAATCTAGTGGGGTCCCACAAGAGGTCAGGCCTGGTTCGGCAATATTCATTATTGTCATGAATGACTTGGACTGCGGAGAGGAGAGTTTGTTGATATAATTTGAGGCTGACATCAAGCCAGGAGGGGTTGCAAGCACTTCAATGGGCAGGATTAGAACTCAAAGCGACTGTGACAGCTTGGAAAATTGGGCTGAAATCAACAAGCTGAAATTCCATGAAGACAAGTGGGAAGTGCACCAATGAGGAAGGAAAAATCCAATGCCCACCTGGGACATAATTGGCTGCTGGGGCGTCGTACTGCTCAAAAGGATCTGGAAATTATAGTGGAATATAAGGCAACAATTAGACACACTTGGGGAAAAGGATAATATCATTCTAGTCTGTATTAACGAGAGTGTTGTGAGTAAAACCCAGGAGGTCATTGTCTGGCCCTGGTGAGACCTCAGTTGGAGAACTGGGTGGGGGGAGGGCATCACACTTTAGGAGAGAAGTGGCCAAATTGGAGAGAGTCCAGAAAAGAACAACAAACATGATAAAAGGTTTAGAAACCCTGATCTATGAGGCCAGGTTAAAAAAAAAGGGCACATTTAGTCCTGAGAGATGAAGACCGAGAGTGGGGACCTGATAGTCTTCAAATATGTTACAAAGAGGACGATGATCAATTGTTCTCTGGTCCTGCTGAAGGCAGGAGAAGAAGAAATGGGATTAATCTTCAACAAGGGAGATTTAGGTTAGATATTACGAAAAGCTTTCTCTCTCTAAAGATAGTTAACTCTGGAGCAAGCACAGAGGTTGTGGAATCTCCAGCATTGGAGGTTTCTAAGAACTGGTTGGACAAACACCGGAGGTTGTGAGGGATTGGTCATTTCTGGGGTACAACGCAAAGCGAAACATCGGGGAGGCACATTTGTCATGGGGCGTATTGTCAGTTGTCTCGTGGCGCTGAAATAGGTCGTGGTGGTATTTCATTCTAGCCCACCCCCTGGCCCGCTGGCTCAGAGGTTGAAGGCTCTGTCTCTGGTCCCTTCCCAGGGCAGGGGCTCGGGGATCGAGGGGACCAAGGTGCTGATGGCCAAGGGCATGGCCTGCCTGACCTACGCCTCCCTCTGCTTCCCTGATGACATCCAAGAGCGCGGGGTTGACTGCATCCCCAACTACTACTACAGGGATGATGGGCTGAAGATCTGGTCGGCCATTGAGAGGTAAGGAGCAGGAGCCGGGGCAGAGGGTGGCGAGGAAGCAGATGGCATGTGGAAAATTCCCACCGGCTCAGAGTTGCTTGGAAACACGGCTTTCCTGCCACGTAAAGAATTCAGAGTTAAAAAAAACTGGAATTGCCCAAAAGGCACTTTTTCAGACACCTGCCCCCACGCACCCAGCTAGCCTGCATGAAAACTCCTTGAGCCACTCATGACTCACACAGAGAAGGGCACCAGCTAGTACTGGCCAGGCTTGCACACCAGGACTATACCACCTTGCCCTGGTCAGAAGCCTGGCCAGTTTCCCAGTCCGCCCCTCCCTCACTGTGGGACTAAATCAGGGGGCCCAGATAATCTTCATCCAAGAATATTAAAGGAACTGGCACAGGAAATTGCAAGCCCATTAGCAAGAATTTTTAATGAATCAGTAAACTCAGGGGTTGTGCCGTACGACTGGAGAATTGCTAACATAGTTCCTATTCTTAAGAAAGGGAAAAAACGTGATCCGAGTAACTATAGGCCTGTTAGTTTGACATCTGAAGTATGTAAGGTCTTGGAAAAAATTTTGAAGGAGAAAGTAGTTAAGAACATTGAGGTCAATGGTAATTGGGACAAAATATAACATGGTTTTACAAAAGGTAGACCTTGCCAAACCAACCTGATCTCCTTCTTTGAGAAGGTAACAGATTTTTTAGACAAAGGAAACGCAGTGGATCTAATTTACCTCGATTTCAGTAAGGCATTTGACACGGTTCCACATGGGGAATTATTAGCTAAATTGGAAAAGAAGGGGATCAATATGAAAATGGAAAGGTGGATAAGGAACTGGTTAAAGGGGAGACTACAACAGGTCGAACTGTCAGGCTGGAAGAAGGTTACTAGTGGAGTTCATCAGGGATCGGTTTTGGGACCAATCTTATTTAATCTTTTTATTACTGATCTTGGCACAAAAAGCGGGAATGTGCTAATAAAGTTTGCAGGTGACACAAAGCTGGGAGGTATTGCTAACACAGAGAAGGACCGCGATATCCTACAGGAAGATCTGGATGACCTTGTAAACTGGAGTAATAGTAATAGGATGAAATTTAATAGTGAAAAGTGCAAGGTCATGCATTTAGGGAGTAATAACAAGAATTTTGGTTATAAATTGGGGACGCATCAGTTGGAAGTAACAGAGGAGGAGAAGGACCTCAGAGTATTGGTTGATCACAGGATGACTATGAGCCGCCAATGTGATATGGCTGTTAAAAAATCTAATGTGGTCTTGGGATGCATCAGGCGAGGTATTTCCAGTAAAGATAAGGAGGTGTTAGTACCGTTATACAAGGCACTGGTGAGACCTCATCTGGAATACTGTGTGCAGTTCTGGTCTCCCATGTTTAAGAAGGATGAATTCAAACTGGAGCAGGTACAGAGAAGGGCTACTCGGATGATTCGAGGAATGGAAAGGAGACTGAAAGAGCTTGGCTTGTTTAGCCTAACCAAAAGAAGGCTGAGGGGAGATACGATTGCTCTCTATAAATAGATCAGAGGGATAAATATCAAGGAGGAAGAGGAATTATTTAAGCTTAGTACCAATGTGGACACCAGAACAAATGGATATAAACCGGACACTAGGAAGTTTAGACTTGAAATTAGACGAAGGTTTCTAACCATCAGAGGAGTGAAGTTCTGGAACAGCCTCCCAAGGGGAGTAGTGGGGGCAAAAGACATATCTGGCTTCAAGACTGAGCTTGATAAGTTTATGGAGGGGATGGTAGGATGGGATAGCCTAATTTTGGCAATTAATTTGGCAATCATTGATTCTCAGCAGGTACGTATGCCCAGTGGTCTGTGATGGGATGTTAGATGGGATGGGATCTGAGTTACTACAGAGAATTCTTTCCTGGGTGCTGGCTGGTGGGTCTTGCCCACATGTTCAGGGTTTAACTGATCACCATATTTGGGGTCGGGAAGGAATTTTCCTCCAGGGCAGATTGGCAGTGGCCCTGGAGGTTTTTCGCCTTCCTGTGCAGCATGGGGCACGGGTCACTTGCTGGAGGATTCGCTGCACCTTCAGGTCTTTAAACCACGATTTGAGGACTTCAGTAACTCAGACATAGGTTAGGGGTTTGATACAGTGGTGGGTGGGTAAGATTCTGTGGCCTGCATTGTGCAGGAGGTCAGACTAGATGATCATAATGGTCCCTTCTGATGAATGATGCATATGGGTTTTACAGGGAGCTATTTTGAGGTACAGTGTGTCACAGATTCTATTCCCAATACCTGGAGATTCCCTGGTAACAAGGCAGTGTGGTGCCAACGGTCAGCTTTGGGCACTAAAAAAGTACCACAGTGGAAAAGTCAACCCCCATCAAATATTGATGCCTGGCTTGGTGATCTGGCTGACGAATGGCTGGCATTGCGAAGAAAAGGAATGCATGAAAAATTCAAAACAATTTGGGCTGACTTATTAGAGGTCTATGATCAATGTAGACACTGAAGATAGATATGTCACATCCCCTCCTCTACCTTTATCCTAACCCCCATCACTTACTTTGTGTGGTAGATTGGTTGGCTTAGGAAAAATGAATGAAAACTTGTAAATACACAAGAATGGAGAGGAAAAGTCAAACTTTTGGGAATTTTGCCCAAAACCAAATTCCAGGAAAAGGTCTCATTGGGGGTGAATGGAAACACTAGGTTTCAGTCAAGCCAAGATGTTTTGTGTCAATGGCGATGCTTATTTAATGTATTAACTTCCACAAGAGCAAGTGCAATTTGAAATCAAAAGTTCAGCTCTGCTGTAGACGAGATCCAAGATCACCTGGAGGTCAGGCCAGCGGCTTAGCCACCAGGCCATGCTCCCACAGCTAGGAAAGGGCGAAGAGGAGGAGACACTAGGTAACGGCCAGGGTGCATGGTACCATTGGGCTGTTTGCAGACGCTGGCTGTGATGCTGGTGCACTGGGGAGCGATGTGGCCTGCACTGACCCACCAAGATGACACATCTCTGTTCTTTCCAGCTTCGTCTCTGGCATCGTCAGACACTATTACCGCAGCGACGCCCACGTCCTGGCCGACTGCGAACTGCAGGCCTGGGCAGATGAGATCTTCCATGAAGGCTTCCTGGGGAACGAGGCATCTGGTAAGGGCCATGTGAACCCAGAGCTCTGCAGCCGCTGGTCACTGGGCTCTATGCAGGGGTGGCTGGGGGACATCTCCAGACTGCGTGTCTGTCAGCCAGACCCCAGCTGGTGTCAATGGGCGTCTCTCCATTGGCATCAATGGGGCCAGATCCCAGCTGGTGTCAATGGGTGTCTCTCCATTGGAGTCAATGGGGCCAGACTCCAGCTGGTGTCAATGGGCGTCTCTCCATTGGAGTCAATGGGGCTGGATCCCAGCTGATGTCAATGGCCATCTCTCCATTGGAGTCAATGGGGCCAGATCCCAGCTGGTGTCAATGGGTGTCTCTCCATTGGAGTCAATGGGGCCAGATCCCAGCTGGGGTCAATGGGCGTCTCTCCATTGGCATCAATGGGGCCAGACTCCAGCTGGTGTCAATGGGCGTCTCTCCACTGGAGTCAATGGGGCCGGATCCCAGCTGGTGTCAATGGGCGTCTCTCCGCTGGAGTCAATGGGGCCGGATCCCAGCTGATGTCAATGGGCGTCTCTCCATTGGAGTCAATGGGGACAGACCCCAGCTCATATCAAGTGGCCCTGCAGGCAGGGGTCCTGACCCCTGGATGGGGAGCAAGGTGTCCAACCCCATAGGGACAGGGTGGCCTGGATCACGGTGGTGGGACGGGGCTGTGGGGTGACTGGGAACGGCCCCACCGTGGGAACAGGCAGGGCAGGGAGATGGCGCTTGGCTGAGCTGAGTCCCGGAGCAGGGGAGCGACTCACCGGGGGAGGCTCCGGCAGAGGGAGGCATCGAACTGGGCTCTAGGGGTCCCAGCCCAAGGCCACAGAGCAGGGCCAGGCCAGGTCAGTGACACCTGTCCTCCATCCTGCAGGCTTCCCCTCGTCCCTGCAGAGCATCCCTGAGCTCATCAAGTACCTGACCATGTGGATCTACTGCTGCTCGGCCCAGCACGCCGCCCTCAACAACGGGCAGGTAGGGAGAGGCCATCCTGGGCACTTGTGTGGGGGGGGCTCATTCCCTACCCCCCACAGGGCCCTGGGGTGCAGCCACCGACACCCCCACCCTGCACCCCCCACACGGGGCCCTGGGGTCCAGCCACCGACATCCTGGCAGCCAGCATGGGGACCTGGGATCCCGCCACCAACACTCCCACCCTGCATCCCACCCCAATGACACCTCAATCCCCAGGACCCTGCTCTAGCGGCCAATCCCCCACCCAGCACCCAACCCCAGTGAGATCCTGGACACCTCAGGACCCTGCCACAGCCCCCCAGGACCCTCCCCCACTGCCGCACTCAGTACCCCAATGCCCCTTCACCCTTGATTCTCCCACCCGTTGGCCGTGGGAGAGATTCCGACCAAGCCCCGGGTGCCCAGAACCTTTGGCTGAGCCAGACCTTCCCTGTACTGGTGCCCCCTGGGTGGGGTGAGGAGGGGATCCCTGGCTGGGCTGGGGGGTCCCCGGCTGCTCTGACTGGGGGGTTCTCTCTGGGCCGCAGTACGAGCTCGGCGCTTGGATGCCCAACTTCCCGGCCTCCATGAGGAACCCCCCGCCCCAGGCCAAGGGCACCTCCTCCCTGGAGAGCTACCTGGACACCATCCCGGAGGTCAACAGCACCAGCACCATCCTCTTCACCCTCTGGGTCCTCTGCTGCGAGCCGGGGGACTCGATGAGGACACGGGAGCTAGGGGGCGCTGTGGGGCAGGGAGCAGAGCAGGGGCAGGAGGGGGCGTTATCCCCTGGCAGGCGGGGCCGGCAGTGGGGGGCGCTGTGGGGCAGGGCGGGGGGCTCGGCAGGTGACGCTCTCCCCTGGCAGGCGGGGCTGGCCCCAGGGTGGCGCTAGGGGGCACTGGGTTGTGGCTGGGGGTGTCTCTTTAATGAGCCTTTCAGCTGAGTTCTCCCCCCCCCCCTTGTGGTAACAATAAAGGACCCGCTGACATTTTCCACGAGCTGGGGCATGAACCCAGGTGTCCCGGCCCAGCTGCACTTTGGGGGATTCCGTTCAAACACCCATAAATTCCACTGTGTTGTTTCAACCGGCCGCAGGATTCTCCTTCCCTCCCTGGCCTGAACTCTTCCCAGTGTTGCTACACAGCTGTTAAACATCTGCCCTGCGCTCTAGGGCACATGAGAGATCCTTGTGTAACCAGCCGCCCCGCCCCAGAGGTGGCCACATCTCAGCGCCGGGCGAGGGGTCCCTGGGTAACCGGCCGCCTCGCCCCAGAGGTGGCTGCATCTCAGCGCTGGGCGAGGGAGCCCTTCTGTGCTGTCCCTTACCACTCTCCCGTTCCCTTGCAGAGATCCCTGGGCACATACCCAGATGAGCACTTCACGGAGGAGGAGCCCAAGCGGCTGATCGTGGCCTTCCAGGGGCGCCTGGCCCAGCTCTCCCAGGAGATCCAAGAGAGGAACAAATCCCTGCCCATCCCCTACCGCTACCTGGATCCCCACCAAATCGAGAACAGCACGTCCATCTGAGCCCGACCGGCAAGCCCCAGGGACGGGCCCCACGTGGCCGCTGGCAACGCTGTCCCAGCGATCCTGTCCGGGGGCAATAAACCACAGACTGGTTCCACTCTGAATGGCTGATTCTGTCTAGTGGGGTACATCATGTGGGGCTCGGAGCCAGGACTCCTGGGTTCTCTCCCTAGGTAATAACTGGAGATATACCAGTCTCCTAGGACTGGAAGGGACCTCAAAAGGAGGGAGCGTTGGTGTTGGGACACGATATGGTTTGAAGGTTTCCAAGTGTGCCAGCAACCAGTGTTCAAGAGTAATAAGCCCTTCTCTGCAAAAAAATCATAAGATCGGCTTGATAATCATAAGAATTAAATTGATATAGTTGGGGATAAACTTCCCAAGCAGTGTAAGCGATGCAGAGGTGCTTACCTGAGTCTTCAGCCAGCCTGAGACGATAGCTCGGAGAAGGGGAAACTGCCTTGAATTTAATTTACACAGTGATGTCTGCTTGAGAGTGCAGAGAGCCTGAACCAATCAATCTGAAGGGGGGGGGGGGACTACTCCTAGTGTAACCGATGCAGCAACATCTGCTTGAGTCTGCAGGAAGCCTCTGCTAATTGTTCTGAGAAGGGGAACTGCCTCAAGTGTAATGGATGCAGAGATGCCTGCCTGAGTCAGCAGAGAGCCTGATCTGATTGCTCTGAGAGGGGAGTGCTGCCCCGAGTGTAACTGACACAGCAATGCTGCCTGAATCTGCGAGAGCCTGAGTCCCTTACCCTGAGAATGGGCTACTTCCCAGATTCACAGCAGTGGGTGCTAATCGTAGAATCATAGAAGATTAGGGTTGGAAGAGACCTCAGGAGGTCATCTAGTCCAACCCCCTGCTCAAAGCAGGACCAACACCACTTTGTCAAGCCTGGCCTTAAAAACCTCCAAGGATGGAGATTCTACCACCACCTCCCTAGGGAACCCATTCCAGTGCTTCACCACCCTCCTAGGGAAATAGTGTTTCCTAATATCCAACCTAGACCTCCCCTGCTGCAACTTGAGACCATTGCTTCTTGTTCTGTCATCTAATTCAGCTGCCCAGTGAGCACACTTTAAATGCAAGTCTTTAGTGTTCAAGTCCCATGAGCCAGGCGCTCCAAAATCACAAGAATGGCTGAAAAATTATTAGATTAATCATAACGTATGTGAGGTTCTATTTATTTGCCTTCTGGTATTGGTGCCCCTAGGGCGGGGGTCACATTTTGAGCACTGCCAGCCAAATCTCTCTGAAACCTCCCGCTGGCTCCGTCGAGACACTCTCAGGTCAGGTGGAAAGTGCTCTGAGCGCCGGGAGGAGATGCCCTGCGGGGTTATATGGACACGCTGTTCTGAACCTCCGCAGGGTCCAGGTAAGGGTAACGAATGGGCAGCGACTTGTTCCTCTGCTGGATTTCCTTGGAGATCTCCGCCAGACGTGCCTGGAAGGCGGCAATAAGCCGCTTGGGCTCTGCCTCAGTGAAGTGCTCCTCAGGGTAGCAGCCCAGGGGTCTCTGGAAAGGAGCGAAGAGAGAAGTGACTAGGGAGGCCCTGAACTCACAGATCCCGCTCGGCAAAGGGGAAGAACCAGGGTCCATTCCGAGCTGGCCCGAATGTCCTTCTTCTTGGATCCCTTCTGATGCTGCTGGGTAATGGACATTCAGGCAGAAGTGGTGCTTTCTCCTGCCCTTTGGGTACCAGGGAATCTCTCACGAGCCACCCACGAGAACAACTCCAATATCTGCTTCCAGCAGAACATAGGAACGGCCACACTGGGTCAGACCAATGGTCCATCTAGCCCAGTGTCCTGTCTGCCGACAGTGGCCAATGCCAGGTGCTGTAGCGGGAATGAAGAGAACAGGGCAATTATCAAGTGATCCATCCCCAGGCGCCTGACGCCCGCTTCTCTCCACCTCCTCCCCCGAGGCTCCCCCTGCCTGCTTGGTGCTCACTCTTCTCTGAGCCTCCCCAAGTGTCTCCCACCCACCGCTCGCTCCTTTCTGCCCCCTCCTGCCTTAAGGGCGCGTGACGGGGGGAGGGAGCGGAGAGGACGGAGCTGCGGGAGGTGCTCAGAGAAACAGGCAGAGCCCTAATGCAGTCTGGTGAGATTGTCCTCACCTGATTTGGGTTTTACCCTGGGGAGGGAAGTCACTAGGGAAATTTCCAAGGAATTGTTTTCCATCCGAACATGGAGTTTTGTCAAAATGTAAATGTTTCACAGGAACGCGTCAATTCCAATGGGAAAAAGTGGAAATCGTTTAGATTTTCTCGTTGCACTTTGATCCGGTGAAAATGTTTTGTTTTGACTTTCTCACTTCATTTAAACTTTTATATTCTTTTAATATTCTATTATATTTAATAGTCTATATTATCCTGTAGTGTTTTGATGTGTTCAAAATATTTTAATATATTTGTAAAGAGTCTATTTAATACTAAATTACAGTGTTATACCATTAGAGAAACAAAACTTTGAAATATTATAGCGTAGATATATTATAGTTAACATTTAACATGCTGTAACACAAAAGTGTTCAATAAATATTTCTGTTCTGTAACTGGGGGAAAAAACCAGATGTTGCAGTCGTATCATCCAAGGATGAGAACACTCTTTCCTTTCCACTAGTCTCTCAGGAGGAATTTAAACCTTAGCTACTAAAGACAGACATTTTTTAAATCAGCAGATCCAGATAACTTGCAACCAAGAGTTTTAGAAGAGTTGGCTGAGGTGCTCACTGGGCTGCTAATGCTGATTTTCAGTAGGTCTTGGAGCACTGGGGAAGTTCCAGAGGAGTTGAAGGATGCTAACATTGTGCCAATATTTAAAAAGAGTAAATGCGATTTCCCAGGCTGGTCAGCCTGATGTCGATCCTGAGCAATATAATGGAACAGCTGATAAGGGACTTAATAAAGAATGAAAGGAGAGTACTATAATGAATGCCACTCAGCATGGGTTTATGGACAATAGATCCTGTCACACTAACTTGATCTATCTTTTTTGGGTGAGATTACAAGCGTGGCTGAGAATGGTGATAGTACTAATGTAATAGACACAGACTTCTGTAAGGCATTTGACTTGGTACCACCTGGCCTTTTTTGATGAAAAAGCTAGACCGATATTAACTGAAGATGGCGCACAATGAATGGATTCAAGAGAAGGGAGGGTGGCAATGCCATAGCATGCCACCCTTCCTTCGGCGCTTCCCTAACTCTCCACTCTGCCTTCAGAGCTGGGCGGCCAGAGAGTGGCCGCTGCTGGCTGAGCGCCCAGCTCTGAAGCACGAAAGGAAGCAATTTCAAAATGGCAGAAATTCTCCGTGGGACCCAGATCCACTAGGATGGGTCCCTCGCAACCACCCTAATTTGCAGGGCTGATGAATATGCATGGCCTCATTTCCATAAATACCCTCTTTCTCCCAGCATTCCCCAGCCATTTCTGTCCCCCCGCTTGCGCACATCTGTCCCTCTGTCTCCCCGAGCCATGCCCAGAGCTCTCAGCCAGCATCCATGGGGCCGCCTCACTCACCAGGTCTCCTGGCTCGTAGCTCACAACGGCGAGGAGGGAGAGGAGGGCGCAGGTGGCGTTCACCGCGGGCAGGGTGTCCAGGACGCTGCGCAAGGTCGCGGTGCCCTTGGAGGTGGGCGGGGGAGCTCTCAAGGTCGATGGTGTGTTGGGCATCCAGGCGGCGAAATCGTACTGTGGTACAGACACACCCAGGTGGGTCAGCGCCTCCCCTTGCGGGAGGGAAGCTACCCCAGAGAACCCAGGAGTCCTAGTGGCTACAAAGCCAGGATGTGGATCCTCATTAGACCTTAAAGGCACAGCATTTAGGTGGTCCTATAGCTTCATATTCATAGTGTATATTATCTACCCCATGTATTAGTGTCTATTAAGCACCAATAACATTAAGCACAACTATTTTAATAGTGATCTAACTCAAACTGGCCTAATACCATCATCCTGGTCACTGATGCTGTGTCCCACAACACCTTGCAGCTCGTGAAGTAAACGTTTGTCACAGATAGGAAACTTGTCAAAAATCAAGATACATTTGTTCTCTGTCTTACGACAAGCCAGGGAATTACCTTCGCAGCTCAGTGCCGGGGATATTAGCCTCCAGAACAAAGCTACGAACAGAGCAAGACGTTAGAGAACTGGAATGAACCGATGGGCTGGGTTTTTGTGATGTGCAAAGACATGTGTCACTTGTAGAATCATAGCAATGATAGCAGCGGAAATGTGTAAATTGGGGAGCATGAGGTGAACGTAACATCACTGCACGGGCTGGCTCCTTGGAGGCTGGTCGTGTGCAGAGCCTTTTTCCTGTGCCATATTCACAAACCTGACTGACACTGGCTATTTGGTCTCTTGAGTGTATTTCATAATGAACCAACGTGTGGTCAAGCAATTGACGATACAATTTAGCAGCAACAGATTTAACATAATCCAACCAACCTCAACTTCCCCATAAGAACAGCCACACCGGGGCAGACCAATGGTGCGTCTAGCCCAGTATCCTGCCTGCCGACACTGGCCAATGCCAGGTGCTTCAGGGGGAATGAACAGAACAGGGAATCATTGAGTGAGCCACACGCTGCTATCCACTCCCAGCTTCTGGCACTCCGAGGCTGGAGACACCCAGAACATGGGGTGCCACCGAAGCACCAGGGCAGTTGAGTGGCTGAGCCGTGCTCAGAGGAATGGCATTGCTAGGAGCCGGGCGAAAGCCTGTCAAACTGCCGTGGGAAGTTTTTAAGAGTCAGTCAAGGGGCCACCCCTAAAACAAGGCCTGTTAGAGTCTGCTCAGAAACTAGCTGCATGTGTGTGTGTGGGGGAATCCACTGTGCGACAGCGAACGCAAATGGTGACCAGAGGAGAACGGAGCGAGAGGCAGAGGCAAAAGCCAGCAAGCCAAACACGGCCTGAGCGCCTACAGTGCAGCATGAACCTGGGGCAGTGGGACCCTGGTGTATGGACTTGGTGTACCCTAGCCCACGCCTGAGCATCCGCACTGGGCTGAGAATTGCTGGCCCCAGGTCTCAGCCAGGCCAGCACAGCCATAGAACCACAGGGTTACAAGGCACCGCAAGGGTCATCGAGTTGAACCCCCCCCTGCCGAGCTGCAGGATTTAGTGTGTTTCCACCAGCCGGCTTACCCAGTCTCCAGCCCATACTGCACTACACAGACCTTCTGACTCGGATCTGCGGCTTGAGCTGCGTCCACACTGCCCCATGACAGGGCTTGGATCTGACTCGCAGCAGGACTCGGGCTCTGACCTACCCCACCAGCGAAGTCCGAGGATCTGGGTCCTGACCCAAGTCAGATTGGTCTGTGTGTGGACGACAGGAGGGCTTGGCCTCAAACCTGAGTCACACCCCGGGCTGCATGTGCAGTGTGGACATACCCAGTGTGTCCCTGGGAAAAGCTAGAGAGAGAGAGAGGGGTTTGGGACTGTTTGCTAAAGAAGCCTGGGTTCTTCCTGCCTTCGCAGCAGCGGCGTTTATCCATTGCTGGTACATAAATCAGACGGCATCAAAAGGATACCAGATTCCATCGATTTCTGCATCTATCTGGAACGTACCAAGGGGCCTGAAACTTGACTAGCCACTCGGCTCAAAAATGTGCAACAGTGTAAACCTAGCACTAGCGGTGCAGCACCCATGTCTTCATGGGCCCAGAGCGGGAGAACCCACCTAGCCCTGAGGTGGCTTGGGTTCAATGCACAGGGACTTCCTGTGTGACCCGGGGGAAATCCCTCAGCCGGGCGCTGGGTAGGTCTGTTCCCCAGATGGCTCACCCCAAGCACATTGGGCTGGCAGGGTTTTTAAGGCCAGAAGGGACAATTATGAGCCCCTAGTCTGACCTGCCTAGCCCAGTGATCCCTGAATGGAGGCCAACAACCTCTGGAGGGGCTAGAACCAGATGCATGATCCTGGGTAAAGGTTTTCATGGTCCATTAGTGAATTATCCACCCTGCTAAACCTGGGCACTTTACTTCCAGTTTAGAGTCAATGGGGCCAAATCCCGGCTGGTGTCAATGGGCGTCTCTCCATTGGAGTCAGTGGGGCCAGATCCCAGCTGGTGTCAATGGGCGTCTCTCCACTGGAGTCAATTGGGCCAGATCCCAGCTGGTGTCAATGGGCATCTCCCCACTGGAGTCAATTGGGCCAGACCCCAGCTGGTATCAATGGACGTCTCTCCATTGGAGTCAATGGGGACAGATCCCAGCTGCTCTCAATGGAGTGACACTGATTTCCCTTGCCATGGAAACGCCCTCTGGACCAGTGCAGAGATACACCCACCAAATCAGCTGAGCTTCCCAGGGTGCCAAAGAGGAGTGGGAACCGGCAAAGCAGCATATTTCAGGGCTATTCAAACCCAGCTCCCCCCAACTCTCTCCTACCTGCCCGCTGTTGACAGCCGCATGCCGGGCCGAGCTGCAGTAGATGATCATGGTGAGGAACTTGATAAGCTCAGCTCTGGTCTGCAATGTGGAGGGGACACCTGATGGGTGGACAAAATGACACAGGCAGTGAGATAACACCAAGAGTCCTCTCTGCCCTGGGGAACAACACACACACACACACACACACACACACACACACACACACACACACACACACACACACACACACACACACACACACACACACAGCTGCCTCAATGCCCCCTTCCCAAGCACTGCTACAGGCTGGGGACCGACTGGTTAAGCAGCAGTTCTGCAGAAAAGGACTCGGGGATTAACGTGGAGGAGAAGTTGGATATGAGTCAGCAGTGTGCCCTTGTTGCCAAGAAGGCTAAGGGCATATTGGGCTGTATAAGTAGGGGCATTGCCAGCAGATCGAGGGACGTGATTATTCCCTTCTATTCGGCACTGGTGAGGCCGCACCTGGAGTATTGCATCTAGTTTTGGGCCCCCCACTAGAGAAAGGATGTGGATAAATTGGAGACAGTCCAGCGGAGGACAACGAAAATGATTAGGGGGCTGGAGCACATGACTTATGAGGAGAGGCTGAGGGAACTGGGATTGTTTAGTCTGCAGAAGAGAAGAACGAGGGGGGATTTGATAGCAGCCTTCAACTGAAGGAGGGTTCCAAAGAGGACGGAGCTCGGCTGTTCTCAATGGTGGCAGATGACAGAACAAGGAGCAATGGTCTCAATTTGCAGAGGGGGAGGTTTAGGTTGGACAGTAGGAAAAACTTTTTCACTAGTAGGGTGGTGAAGCACTGGAATGGGTTTCCTAGGGAGGTGGTGGAATCTCCATCCTTAGAGGTTTTTAAGGTCAGGTTTGGCAAAGCCCTGGCTGGGATGATTTAGTTGGGGAATGATCCTGCTTTGAGCAGGGGGTTGGACTAGATACCTCCTGAGGTCCCTTCCAACCCTAATCTGTGATTCTATGATTCCCTGCTAAGAGGAATGGGGCAAATAATGGAGTTTTTGGTTCATGGGCCAGACAAGGGGAAAAAAATAATTTTGGGTCCAACCAAAACTGAAATTTTTCATGAACTGAAAGGTCATCATGAAAATCAAAATGTTTCCTTTGGAGAATGTTGAAATGGAACTTTTCCTAGATGCTAAAGCCACCGTGACAGTCTACTCTGACCTGCGTAACTTCCCGGAGCTAATTCCTGGTTCAGCTAGAGCCGAGGCTTCAGAAAAACATCCACTCTTGAGCTAAAAATTACCAGTGGTGGAGAACCCACTGCAGCCCTCGGGGAGTTATTCCAATGACTGATTCCCCTCGCTGGTAAAAATTTACACCTTCATTCCAGTGGGAATTGGTTTGGTTTCAATTTCCAGCCGCTGGATCTTTCTCTGCTAGATCGAAGAGCCCGTCATCAAATTGTTTTTCCCCACGTGGGTTCTTATACACTGCTTTGGCCTCTACCTGGAGCAGCGAGGCCACAAGGAGAGGCCTGCACGGTTCCTTCCCTGGGCAATGCGGCCACACCCTGGTACCTTTAAGCCTCACCCAGCCCTAAGTGAGTTCTAACCAGACCCCCACTGGCTACGCTGGAGAGGGTGAGCGAGGGAGTGGAGGATGGTACCGGACGACTTCCTGCCCAAAAACCCTTCGGTGAAGATCTCTGCCACCCAGGCCTGCAGCTCGGAGTCCTTCTCGACAGTGGCGTCACTCTGGTAGTACAGCCCAATGATGCCAGAGACAAAGCTGTGGGGGTTAAAGGAGAAACCAGTGAGCCGGGTATGCAGTGGGGTCACTCCGGAGTCACACCAGGGTGAGCGAGAGGGGAACCAGCCCAAGTGACTCCAAGGGAGTTACTCCCAATTTACACAAGGGGGCAGCGTGAAAGGAATCAAACCCCAACGAGATAATAAATTACTGAGAATGAAATGTTATGGGAAAGTCACTAGATGGCACCACAGGACTAGGAACACGCATTGACTAGGAACACGCACTGTAAGCCGTTTGCCACACACAGAGATTTTTGTTTCAGTGGCAGGAGGCTGCTCACAGCACTGATGTGATTTCAATGACTCCTGGAAGTTAACCCTGCTCTGGTCACCTATACTGACCCCCCTGCCCAGCCCAGACATCAAAATCTCACTCAGCAAGTCCTTGCTGAGGCTGACGGGTAACAGGGTGTCTCACAGTTCCGGGAGTCCTGCTCAGGATGTCAGACCTGCACTGCCGCCAATAGAACAATGCTGATTTACACCAGCTGGGGATCTGGCCCCATTGACTCCAGTGGAGAGACGCCCATTGACACCAGCTGGGGTCTGGCCCCATTGACTCCAATGGAGAGACGTCCATTGACACCTGCTGGGGATCTGGCCCCATTGACTCCAGTGGAGAGACGCCCATTGACACCAGCTGGGGTCTGGCCCCATTGACTCCAGTGGAGAGACGCCCATTGACACCAGCTGGGGTCTGGCCCCATTGACTCCAATGGAGAGACGCCCATTGACACCAGCTGGGGTCTGGCCCCATTGACTCCAATGGAGAGATGCCCATTGACACCAGCTGGGATCTGGCCCCATTGACTCCAATGGAGAGACGCCCATTGACACCGGCTGGGGTCTGGCCCCATTGACACTAATGGAGAGACGCCCATTGACACCAGCTGAGGTCTGGCCCCATTGACTCCAGTGGAGAGACGCCCATTGACACCGGCTGGGGTCTGGCCCCATTGACACTAATGGAGAGACGCCCATTGACACCAGCTGGGATCTGAGGGGCATAAGACCCACGGGATCAGGCCTCACATTACAAACAGCAGCCAGCTCTGAAAGGCCCGTGTCCCTGATGGCCCAGTAGTTAGTGCAGTAATCTGCAGTGTGGCAGACCCAGATCTGAAGCCCCACTCTGCAGCCTGTTAATGTGAACACAGGGCCCCAACCCCTGTGCAATAACTGGGGGGCAGGAGAGGTTCCCTGTGAGGAAAGCACTGGCCTGTGTTCAGGGCCTCATTCCAGGGGACGATTTGTGGCTCTGAGTCAGGCACCGCCCTCTAGCCTTCAATTAGGCACCCAAACCTCTGCCTAGTGGCCTGTAGCTTCTTTGATGCCTAACTCTCCCCTTGTGAATCTGGCCTGCCTCAGTTTCCCTCAAAGGGGACTCACCCTATTGGCCTACCTTTGCAAACCCCTTTGAGATCTGACGAGGATCGGCGTGAGGGTCAACGGTTAATATTGATCCCTGCCGGATGGTCCCACACTCCTGCCCAGCCGGAAGGGCGACGTCCCAGAAAGCATCTGACTCTTTTAGAAGCTTTCGGCCGAGGCGAATTTCACCCAGGCAGCATTTTCTGTGCTCCCTCCCCTGCGTCCCTGAGACAACCCCCAATTCTGTTGGCAAAAACCTCTTTCCAAAGCCACATTCAGCGTCAGCGGATCAACTAGCTTCGGAAAGCCTCCATCACGCCCAGGCTGTTTGCATTTTCCCAGCTGCCCACGGGAACGTGTCCATGTCTCAGCAGCTTGAGGAAAAGGCCTGAACCCCTGTCCTGCCCCATAATCTTCCCCTGCACTAGGGACGAGGAAAGAGAGAGGAGTAGGTC
The DNA here is from genome assembly GCF_020497125.1 of Mauremys mutica. NCBI lineage: Eukaryota > Metazoa > Chordata > Testudines > Geoemydidae > Mauremys > Mauremys mutica. The sequence continues at coordinate 5,105,493 of NC_059097.1, read as the reverse complement.
AGATCCCCAGCTGGTGTAACTGGTTGTCACTCCATTGGATTCAGTGAGATCAGTTTCCCAGCTTGTGTCAAGGGATTTCCATTGGTTCTCTCACCCACCCTTTGTCTATTTAGATTGCGAGCTGGTTGAGGCAGGAACCTTCTGTCCATGGGTGTCTCTCTCTGCAGCACCTAGCACCCTGACAGTACCGATCTCGGTCAGAGTCTGTGCAGCGCCTGGCACAATGCGGGCTCTGATCTTTGTCTGGGTCTGTGCAGCACCTGGCACAGTGGAGTTCTAATCCTGACTGTAGCAAACTATAATCATTTGATAGCAGCCCATAAGTATCTACATGGGGAACAAATATATAAAAATGGGCTCAATGGCTGGAAGGTGAAGCTAGATAAACTCAGGCAGGAAATAAGGTGCCTTTTTTTAAAGGCGAGAGTAATTAACCATTGGAACAATTTACCAAGGGTCATGGAGGATTATTCCTCACTGGCAATTTTAAAATCAAGATGGCTGTTTTTTTCCTGAAAGATCAGCCCTAGGAATTATTTTAGGGAGGTTTTCTGGCCTATGTGAGACAGCAGATCAGAGTACATAATCACAATGGTCCCTTGTGGCCTTAGAATCTATAAATAAAAATGATAGGACCAGAGCCTCAGTGAGTGTAAATAAACACAGGTGTATTGAAGTCTCACAGATTCACATCAGCTGTGGATCGAGCCCGAATCTTCAGACCTCATGGACGTGAAGAAAACCTTCAGATTGTGACCTGAATGTGACCTGATGCAGCGACACTGCCTGAGTTTGCAGAGAGCCTGAGCCCATTGCTTTGAGAGGAGGGTGGTGAGTTGCTCCCCATATGTGCCATTAACTCTGACACATAAGGCCAACAATTTCCAGCTCCCAATGACTACATCAGTGCTGATGAAAGCACATTACAGAGGAAAGAGATGACCCCCATTGTGATGTTCTACTAGGAGCAGCACCTCATTGAAGGGGAATGTGTGGAGGGGGTTTGGTCAGGGCCGGTGCAAGGACGTTTCGTGCCCTAGGCAAAACTTCCACCTTGTGCCCCCTGCACCCTCCGCCCTGAGGTGCCCCCCCGCCCGCAGCAGCTCCCCACCCTCCCCCCTGAGGCACCCCCCACCCCAGCTCACCCCTGCTCCACGCATGAGCACGAGCACCCCGAACACGCCGTGGCCGCTTCACTTCTCCTGCCTCCCAGGCTTGCAGCGCCTAAGCTGATTGGCACCGCAAGCCTGGGAGGCGGGAGAAGTGAAGCGGCCACGGCATGCTCGGGGAGGAGGTGGGGCAGGGGTGAGCTGGGGCGGGGAGTTCCCCTGCGTGCTGCCCCCCCCCCCTCCTTACTTGCTGCAGGCGGCCCTCCCTGCCTAAATGCCAGCGGCGACTGGGGCGGCCAAAGATCCGGCCACCGCGGTCACTGCCGAAGAAAATGGCGCCCCCCAAATCCCAGTGCCCTAAGTGACCGCCTAGGTCACCTACATGGTTGCACCAGCCCTGGGCTTGGTCTGTGGGTGGGGCTTGACAGAGCACTACCTCTGTTTTCTCCTAGAGCTTCACTGCTCTGCCCAGCTCCACTGTGGTTCCTCCACCCCCAGCCTCTGAGGCATCACTAGCCCCCGCCCCCTGGATTCACCTCTCCACCGCTGTCCAGATCCTCATGCCATCATCCCGGTAGTAGTAATTGGGGAGCAAGGTGACCCCACGAGCTTCCAGGTCGTCCGGCAGACAGAGCGCCTCGTAGCTGACATTCTCCATGCCCTTGGCCAGCAGCCTCAGCATCCCGGCCCGACCCGTCGAGGAGGCCTGGAAGAGAGGCAAGAATCTAGAAATCTTGAAAGGACAGATCCCCAACTGGTGTCAATGGGCGTCTCCCCATTGAAGTCAATGGGGCCAGACCCCAGTTGGTGTCAATGGGCGTCTCTCCGTTGGAGTCAATGGGGCCAGACCCTAGTTGGTGTCAATGGGCGTCTCTCCATTGGAGTCAATGGGGCCAGATCCCCAGTTGGTGTCAATGGGGGTCTCTCCATTGCAGTCAATGGGGCCAGACCTCAGCTGGTGTCAATGGGCGTCTCTCCACTGGAGTCAATGGGGCCAGATCCCAGCTGGTGTCAATGGGCCTCTCTTCATTGGAGTCAATGGGGCCAGACCCCGGCTGGTGTCAATGGGCGTCGCTCCACTGCAGTCAATGGGGCCAGACCACAACTGGTGTCAATGGGCGTCTCTCCATTGGAGTCAATGGGGCCAGACCCCAGCTGGGGTCAATGGGCGTCTCTCCATTGGAGTCAATGGGGCCAGATCCCCAGCAGGTGTAAATCAGCATTGTTCTATTGGCGGCAGTGCAGGTCTGACATCTTGTGCTGGACTGCAATCCCAACCCCGACCCCTGCGCCGGACTGCAACCCCCGATCCCGACCCCTGCGCCGGACTGCAATCCCTGACCCCTGCGCCAGACTGCAATCCCAACCCCGACCCCTGCGCCAGACTGCAATCCCCAACCCCTGCGCCGGACTGCAACCCCCGATCCCGACCCCTGCGCCGGATTGCAATCCCCAACCCCTGCGCCAGACTGCAATCCCAACCCCGACCCCTGCTCCGGACTGCAATCCCCGACCCCGACCCCTGCGCCGGACTGCAACCCCCGACCCTGACCCTAGTGTGCAGCTCTGAGCCCCGACTCCTGCACCGGGCTGCGAGCCCCTACCCCCATACTTCATGATGCACTATGATGCACACCTTATATGTATTAGTTGATTTTGTACACGGATCTTATGATTAAAATAAATAAACGTTTTATTATCATTATTCTTCTTGTTAATTACATATTTTTCTGTTTTTTTCACAAAGTAACTGCTATGAAATTATATGGAGGGGGGAGGGTGCAATTTTATATTCTTGCCTCTGGCACAAAAATAGCTAGTTATGGCTCTGCTACCCACTACCCCCACTCCCCTCCCAGAGCCGGGGAGAGAACCCAGGAGTCCTGGCTCCCAGCCCGCCCTGCTCTAACCACCAGGCCCCACTACCCTCCCAGAGCTGGGGAGAGAACCCAGGGGTCCTGGCTCCCAGCCCCCCCTGCTCTGACCCACCAGCCCCCACTCCCCTCCCAGAGCTGGGGAGAGAACCCAGCAGTCCTGGCTCCCAGCCCCCACCCTGCTCTAGCCAAGGGGACAGGAGTGGCAGGCAAGTCACCTCTCACCTTGTCGAAGATCCCTCCCGGCTGGATGAGACTGGTCCTAACCACGGTGTTGATGTGCAGTGTGTAGCGGGTGTGGGGGATCAGGAGCTGTGGGGAGCAGAGCGACGTGGGGCTGAGCTGGTGTAGCCCTGAGGATTAATCTGTTGGTCTGTATAAAATGTCTTTTTGATAAAAGTGTGTAGGCTGCATAGATTAATAGAATTTGCAATAAGCTGTAATGAAGATACCTAGAAATTTCTAGACCAGACATCCTGGCCTATTTCCTCTGTGACGCTGAAAGCAACCTTTAAGACCCTTACTCAAAAAAGTAATAATAGGAGACAAACCTACGCAAATGTCTAGGGACTTTTTGAATGTTTACTAACCTTTCACCTAGTTAGGGTACAAAGGAGGGTATTTTTGACCACAAATGTAACACATACACCCGCAAGCTGTCATTAGTACGCACACAAACGGTCAGCCAATGAAAACAGGTACCCTCACCTTTCCATGGGGGAAAGACAAATTTGGGCATAGGAGGAAGGATTTCTCCCTATAAAAAGGGTGGCAATCCTCCATTAGGGCAGGCGATACACCCATCCTTCTATTCTCCATCGCCTCACCCTGCCTACACCTACGAAAGCTGTCAACTACTGATAAATCGTAGTGTTCTGTCCTTTCACAGCTGTAAGTATGAAATAATTCTTAATTTCTACTTCACCTCTAAAGCATCTATGCTAAGAAGGGTTTAATTCATAACCAGTTTCTTTATAACTATTCTTCCTCTAGCAAAGGTGTGAAATCTTCTGAGTGCTATTGCTGCAGAGTGCATTTAGAACTGTGTAATATCATATCATATCTCTTAAAGAACTGTGATATTTTGTAACTTTGTAATCTCATACTGCTTTTAACATTTTACATTTACTTCTTGTTTTATTGATTTTAAATAAAAGGTCTTGTTTGACTAAATTCTGTCTCAGTATAGTTTTTCTGTCACATAACCCAATCTCCTTGTATAAATTCTGTGAAGCCTGATTCAAGACGAACTTTTATCTTCTGATCACACATATTGGCGAGCCATACCCATATTATTAATATCTATTAATTATTACTAACATTATTAATTAATTAGAAAATTAATTATTAGATACAACTAAATTAAGTGGATAAATTCCACTGTCCCTACTAACCCTCCCCAAATCAGGCTACACTGGGGCCTTGGTGCTAACTCTAAATCCAATCCCCCACCCCCCGTGACACAGCCCCTGTGGGATACAGGGCCCATCGAGGGGCGACTGGCCCCACGCGGCTGCGTGAAGCAGAGACGTGCCCACACACAGCTGGGCACAGGCTCAGCCGGACATAGCTGGGGCAGGGCACATCTGGGTGTTATCCAGACGACACCTGCAGAAGCAGCTGGGCATAACTGGGGCGTGGATCCAGGTGGGGAGTGGGCCCCTTTGGCTGCAGATGGCACCTTCGCAATCAGCTGGGGAACAGGCACTGCGGGCACATCTGGGGCAGAGGCTGCAGCTGGGCACACACCTGGGTGCCCCTGGACCCTGCAGACACTGATGGGCCATAGCAGGGACAGCTGGGCACATTTTGAAGCGCTATCAGATGCCTCTGGGTACATCTGTGACACAGATGCAGCTGGGCACAGATGTTGCCGGACACACCTGGGGCACGCAGCTGGGCACTACCAGGGAATGGCTGCAGTGGGGCGCTTCTGGGGCACGGATGCAGCTGGGCATATCTGGGGCACACAGCTGGGCACAGCTGGCACATGGCTGTTTCCTGGCCAAAGACACAGGAAGGACATGAGGGGGTGACCCTTCCCCAATTTCGGTCCCTCTCCCCCGCCCCTCACCTTGTAGACAGGATGGCACATGGGCAGCTGGTGCAGTGTGGCCATGCAATAGACCTCGCAGAGGAGATGAGCTTCCAGCAGGTGGGTGTTGACCTCATGGACATGGACGTTGGCCAGGCGCACCCAGATCTTGGCCAGGGTCCAGTCCCACTGGGGGTCGCTGGGCAGGAAGATGGGGCTGCCGGGGCCCGGGCGCTGGCTGAGCTGTGGGGGGCGGGGAAAGGAGTAAGCCTCCTGCATGGCCCACGTGCTGGGAGCCCTGCAGCTGGAGGTGGGACTAAGGCTTGTGGGCTGTGACATCCCGAGACACCAGTGGGTGGGAACCGGGGGGCGGGGGCTGCCCCACCCAGGAGGGCCCCACTCCTGAATGAGTACATGGAGCAGGAAAGGGGGAATCAGAGCCCTCCTGTGAGACTTCTGGTCCATCCGTCCATCCCTCCTGCCCAGCACCTCGGTCCATCCGGGTGCTACGGAGCTCGAGCGCTCATGGAAAAAATAGGGGGTGCTCAGCACCCACCAGCCACAGCGGGGCAGCAGATCAGCTGTTGGCGGCTGGCGGGAGGCACTTGGGGGGAGAGTGGAGAGCAGTGAGTGGCTGGCGGGTGGGGGACCTCGGGGGAAGGGGTGGAGCAGGGGTGGGGCCTCATGAAAAGGGTCGGAGTGGGGGCAGGGCCTCAGCGCAGAACAGGGGTGGAGCAGCCACTGGGAAATATCAAAGTCAGTGACTGTGCATCCATCTGTCCATCCTCCCGTCCGTCCTCCCGTCCTCTGGTCTCCTCGGCCCATCCATCCTCCCATCTGTCCTCCTGTCCTTCTGGTCTCCCCAGCCCATCCATTCTCCTGTCTGTCCTCCCGTTCTTCCGGTCTCCTCGGCCCATCCATCCGCCTGTCTGTCCTCCCGTCCGTCCTCCCGTCCCTCTGGTCTCCTTGGCTCATCCATTCTCCTGTCCATCCTCTCGTCTGTCCTCCCATCCTTCTGGTCTCCTCGGCCCATCCATCCTCCCATCTGTCCTCCTGTCCTTCTGGTCTCCCCAGCCCATCCATTCTCCTGTCTGTCCTCCCATCCGTCCTCCATCCCTCTGGTGTCCTTGGCCCATCCACCCTCCTGTCCATCCTCCCATCCGTCCTCCGTCCCTCTGGTCTCCTTGGCCCATCCACCCTCCTGTCCATCCTCCCATCCCTCTGGTCTCCTTGGCCCATCCACCCTCCTATCCGTCCTCCCATCCATCCTCCCGTCCCTCTGGTCTCCTTGGCCTATCCACTCTCCTGTCCATCCTCCCGTCCCTCTGGTCTCCTTGGCCCATCCACTCTCCTGTCCGTCCTCCCGTCCGTCCTCCCGTCCCTCTGGTCTCCTCAGCCCATTCATCCTCCCATCCATCCTCCCGTCTTTCTGGTCTACTCGGCCCATCCATCCTGATGTCCATCTGTCTGGCCTTCCTGCCCCGTTGTAAAAATTTTTTTTTTAAAGGGTGAAAAGTGGATTTTCTCCTTTTCCAGCCCCACTTTCAGAGGTTTTCTGTCTTTCTTTTTCTTTCTTTTTTTTAACGTTTCAGTGATGAAAAATGCAGAAGACGGGAAAAGAGAAAAAAAGAGAATAAAGAGGAAAGGAAATTGAGAGAGCAACTCCCCACCTCCAAATCCAACATTTTTCACTTTCTGAACCCGCCCCCACCAACCTTTTGAGTCCAATCACACTTCCTGTTTGGATCCAATAACAGAAAGGCTCTGTCAAAATTACCCTGTATGGGAGGACCCATGTTGGAGGGTTTCTCATGGGACAATGTTTCACCCCCCCAAATGTTGAGGTACCTGCTCACTAGGAAGGGCCCACTGGTCTGGATCGGGGGCAATTCCTCTGTTCTGGATTAGCCTGGCAGGGCTAAAGGGCTCCCTGGGCGGTTGTGAGCACCAGGCAGAGGCCGGGCATGCTCATTACCTGGATGGCCAAGGGTATAACCTGCCCGCCAGGTGTCAGGTGCAGCAGGCAGAGCGGTGCGGCCAGGTACTGTTGTTTCCCGTTCAGCTGCGTGGTGGGGATCCCCTCCAGGATCTTGTAATCCGTCAGGAAGATGTTCCCTTTCTGCAAGGCGGAGAGAAGGGTTCATCTCTCACATGAAACAGGCTGCTGGGTTTTGTTGCGGGCACCCACAGAACTCATCCCCACAGACGGCTTTCGGGAGACCAGCAGGATCCTCTTACCTTGAGCTCGTCCTGCAGGGTGGTGCCCTCCCCCAGGGAGCTGGCCACCATCTCCTCCGTCACAGGAAAGTTCTCCGGGAGCGATGTGCATTTCCGCATCACCACCGGGTTGACCCCATTCAGGAACTGGTACCCGAAGAATGAATCTTCCTGCCAGTGCTCGGAGACGTACTCTGGGGACACAGATAACAACAGGTGAGTCAATGGGGCCAGACCCCCAGCTGGAGTCAATGGGTGTCTCTCCGTTGGAGTCAATGGGGCCAGATCCTCAGCTGATGTCAATGGGAGGCAATAGATGGGGGAGCATGAGCCCCCTCTGTGGGGTTACATCATCCCTATGCTGCCTTGGTGGAAAGTTACAGCAGCAGGACAACAAGAATAGAGGAGTTAGATAAAGTTGTTATGAGAAAGTTGAGAGCTAGCCCGTGGGAGACAGACGCCAGGTGGCCTAGCTGGGATCGGTTTCAAGGTGATAAACAAGTCCATAATCAGATGGATTGCATGGGAAATGGGAAACCAGTAAGCAAAGGGCCATGCATGTGAAAAGTGTGTGTATCAGACAAAGAACCAATCAGCAGCAATGTGATGTTGGTGTGTCTGACGTTTGCTAATATGGAGAAGCCTATATAATATGATGCATTGTACACAATAAACGATTTTGCTTGCAATCATATTGGTTGTTGTGCTTTATCCCGGCCCGCATGAGATGCACTGAGATGCAACAAATGGTGACCCCGACGTGATTCGAATCGGATCGAGTCGTTGTCCTGAACAGGCGGGAGAACAGCCGCGGCAGGAGGTACTGGGGAAGAGCCAGCTCCTGGGCGTCCGGAGGGAGACGCATTGAGCTCAAAGGTGAGCGGCTAGCGAATCATGGGTACCGCTGCATCAGCGGAAGAAAAAACGGTGCATGAATATTTGATACGCATCGCGGAATGGCAGGGAGAAAAGCTCCCCTCTGATACATTGTCCCGCCTGCTGCGGTGGGGACAGAGAAGGGGACTTTTCGTTAAGCCGAGTACAATCTTCGATAAAACTGTCTGGGAGCGGCTAGGCTCCGAGCTTTGGGAGTCGGTGACTCAGGGCGATAAGGAAGCCTTCTCCCTGAGTCAAGTATGGAGTAAAACAAGGAAGATAGTAGACACTCTCGCAGCCGAGGCGGGAGTGCAGGCGGCCCTTCATGAGATCCTCCGCCCAACGCCCGAAATGCCTTCTGTGTTGCCGGTTGGAGCCAGGGAGTTTTTCGGTGGCGAGGACACGGTAATACCTTTGGCTCCCGATCTGGATGATTTTGCCCCTGTTACGGTCCCACTACCCTCTGATATGACCAAGCCTGGGACAGTGCCGGGAAAACCGTTATGCTTCTCCGGTATGAGCAGCAACAGCTGGGTGTTCTGACACAGGATGCACAGATTAAAAGAAGCCAAGCAGGGAAGGAAAAAGAACAGAATGAGTTAACCGAAGAAATCTTTCTGGCCCCAGTCAAGGACACGCCGCTCAGCTAAGACTTGGCGGACAGCCAAGGAAAAGGGGGGCTTGACTGGGCCCAAAAAGCTGTGAGAGCTGAAAAACCCTGCCAGGCACTAACGGAATGTGTTAGCTGTCTCTTCTCACAGGTATGGAAGAGCTGCCCAAAGATCCTAGCAGCCCTGCCACTCCTTGGAACCAGGAGACTGACTGCTTGGACCCATGATTTTCACTGCAAAAAGACCCCTTCACATCAGAAGAATTTTCCTACTGATGATTGGCCTATTTATTTTTCTAGTCCTACTGTGTTTCTGGATAGCAGGAAAAAAGGACAAGGTGACGTGCTGGTTAACCTCTCCCTTGTCCTTTGGCAGCCCCCATTGTGTCATTGGATTCTTTTGAAAGAAGCAAAATCACTACAGGATGATGTCCTGGTAATCTCCCCCATAGAAGCTGAACCACGACGGTGGTGGAAAAGAAGAAAAAACACTCACATCACTGACATTGCCAACGTCCAGAAATTCCTGACTAAAAGGACATTAAGAACTGACCCCAGTGAAGAAACAAAGAATTGTACACTGGCAGGAAGAAATTTGTGGGACTCCTGCTGAGAAATGTGGTATTGATTGGATTTTGGGGTTTATTTTACAGGCTGCGCCCTGTGTTTTGGATAAATCCTTCAGTATGTATTGCCCTCCCTAATTGGATTGTAAATGATATTGCCCTTATTTAGTTTTTTATTGTTGGAGCTCCGCTAATTCAAGTACAGGGTGGAGTTGGTGAGTTACATATAATTTTCGCCATTAGTTTTAGGATCCAAAGGCTACTGGCAGAGATGGTATGGGCTATTACTGAGGCTGGGAAAGCATTGCTGTGGGATTTAGTACGTTTAAAATCCTGAATAACCAGCTGATGGCCATTCGGAGTGATCTTGAGCACCAGGATGGCCCACTGCCCTTACAGATACATCAGGAGTACCATCTGTTCTGGGGAGGCCAAGCATTTGGACCGGTTAGGGTGGGTGTGGGCTCTCACATACCGAATCCTGCCGGGTCCATGGGGAGGATGAATGTGGAACTAATTACCCTCTCATTATTAACCCCAGCTCCCTAGAGTTTAATTGCTTTTTGTTTTTAAAGTTTGAGAAAATTTAGCCAAAAGTTTGTTGAGTATTCTCAAAAGGGGGAGTTGTTGGTGTTACTAGGCATAAATCTAGGTAATTCGGGAGAATGGCTTTGGGCCTATGTGACCCAAAGTACCTTTATGTAAAGTGCTTTTGTTAGCCTTACTAGATTTTTGTAATTTCTTGTGTTATGTGTTATGTGCTGACTATTGGCAGTTGCAAGGCTGTTTGATACTAGATGTAGCCAATATTAAATGAGATAGGCGGAAAATAGATGCTGTGATTAAAGTTGCATGCATGAGAATGTAGCCCCCACGGTGGGAAAGTACAGATAACTGTTTACAGTAGAGACCAGAAGGGTGGGGGCTAGTTAAAAAGCACACCCTCCTAGTTATACTGATAGTGGAACAAGTTTGTGTCCTTGAAAGGGAACGGTTCAGTGGAAAAAAGGATCGGGCCCAGGCGGGCAGGCAACAGACAAAAAGCTTGGAAAGCAGGTTGGAAACTTTTGAGGGTGTAGTGGAAAGAAAAGGTAGTTAAGCACAAGCTTGGGAATTTCAAATATTCGGGAGGATACTTGGAATGGTGATTTAGTTGAGAAAGGTGGTTGTTGGAGTACAAGCGAGTAATTTAAGGCAGAGTAAAAAGTTAACTCTGTGGTTGCTAGAGGGAACAGCAGTTGAATTTTGTAAAGATGCTAAAGAGAAAAGTTTTTGGTGTTTTTGAAATGTTTGTAAATAAGTTTAGGCAAAGAAATTAGCTTGCAATTGTTTGGCTATGAACAATTTTGTTAAATTAATTAAAGAATGTATACAGTGCTATGTAATTAAAATTGTATTAGGTTTTAAGGGCACTGTAAATGGTAATGTTTTTTTTTTTTTAGTGTTTAAAAGCAGAAGTTAAAAGTAAAGAGTAAGCCAAAGAGCATTTGTATTAATTGTTCCCCTGTTTTGCCTAAAATTAATAAGAGTATTTGTATATTTTAAGTAATGATTGATTACCCAGTAGGGGTAAATTTGTTTTTGTTTTTTAGATAATTAAAGAAAATTAATGCCACCTGCACAGCATTTAATATACCATGCATTTATTAATAGAGTAAAAATTATGTTTTGTGTTTTATGTTTTGTTTTGTGATGTTTGTTTTGTAGCCAGAATTGTTGTGTTTAATATTTTTATGAGATGGTTTGATTTGAAATTAAGCTAAAGAGTTAGATTGAAATGCAGATACTGGTTTTATTTAATTTAGAATACAAAGTGTTTGGATACATCAGAAGAAAAATGTGATATGCTAAAGTTTAAAGCATTTTTTTAAGTAAGAGAGAAATTTTATTGGCCAATTTTTTTGTTTTAGAATGGTTATTAAAATTTGCATACCAATAGTCTTGGAAAGCAAGAACATGGTTGTAAGAATTTTGAAGGTATGTGTTGTATAAATTTATTTGATTATTTGCATTTTATGTATGCGTTGCTTTAGCAATTGCAGGATAATATGTATAAGCTTACGCGTGATTATAATCCTTTGTGGGATTGGCTTAATGGCCTTGGCTGGCCCACTTAGGTTATTTTTCTTCTCCATATGGGAATAATTGCGTTGGGAGTTGTTTTTTTTATTTGCTTGCCCTGTTTTGTACGCCTTTTGCAATGAAGCTTGGAGAGGTTTATTGGATGTCTTTTTAAGAAAAGAGGGGGAGATGTGGGGTTACATCATCCCTATGCTGCCTTGGTGGAAAGTTACAGCAGCAGGACAACAAGAATAGAGGAGTTAGATAAAGTTGTTATGAGAAAGTTGAGAGCTAGCCCGTGGGAGACAGATGCCAGGTGGCCTAGCTGGGATCGGTTTCAAGGTGATAAACAAGTCCATAATCAGATGGATTGCATGGGAAATGGGAAACCAGTAAGCAAAGGGCCATGCATGTGAAAAGTGTGTGTATCAGACAAAGAACCAATCAGCAGCAATGTGATGTTGGTGTGTCTGACGTTTGCTAATATGGAGAAGCCTATATAATATGATGCATTGTACACAATAAACGATTTTGCTTGCAATCATATTGGTTGTTGTGCTTTATCCCGGCCCGCATGAGATGCACTGAGATGCAACACCCCTCTAGCTATGGGAGATGTGGTGGGATCCCCAACTAGCTGCTGGGGGACAGATCCTGATTCCAGCCAGAGCTGCCCTCCAGTCTCCCATGTGGATGGTGTAGTAAGAGGAGGCCCTAAGATATAAACCTTGGTATCAGAGGCCTGGTATGAGGCCTGAGGCCTGAACTAAAGTAATGGTCAAGACTTTGCTAACATAAAGCAAAGTTAAGCTGCTCACAGAAGCTGGCAAGAAAAGGGCTGATGTTGCATAAACATATATCCACATAGTGGATTGAAGCATAAACACGGTACCAGGACACAGAAATACTGTACATTCCACACAGATAACAAGGAACAGACGGACCCATCCCAATGACAGGGCCAAAAGGGGAATATGATGGATAGAGATGTTTTGTTCGAACCAACGTGTACAAGGTGAGAGGCGGCACCTGACTACGTAGAGGGGTCGTACCTTGAAGCATAAACACGGTACCAGGACACACCGCCCCAGGGGTACATTCTTATACACAGGTACAAACAAGTTACACATCACTCCTGACGTATTGAGGTGCGACCCTTCTACGCAGCAAGATACAACCGCTCTACGTAGTCAGGTGCCGCCTCACACCTTGTACACGTTGGTTCGAACAAAACAACCCTATCCATCATATTACCCTTTTGCCCCTGTCATTGGGATGGGTCCGTCTGTTCCTCGTTATCTGTGTGGAATGTGCAGTATTGGTGTGTCCTGGTACCGTGTTTACGCTTCAATACGCTATGTGGAGATATGTTTATGCAACATCAGCCCTTTTCATGCCAACTTCTGTGAGCAGGGCCTGCCTCTGGCTCACAGCTTTATGTTAGCAAAGTCTTGACCATTACTTTAGTTCAGGCCTCAGCCCTCATACCAGGCCTCTGATACCAAGGTTTATATCTTAGGGCCTCCTCTTACTACAGATGGAACCAGGGAGGCTGCAGAGGGCTCACAAAGCCCATTTGTCCTTCACCGTCCAGCCCCAGTGCTCAGGTCAGCCCAGGAGGAACAATGAGTCTCAGCCCTCAGCCCTGCCCATGGTGGAGTCAGCAGGGCCATCTCACCCCATGTCTGTGGGCACAGGGTCAGATTGTGTCGGGGGGCCGGGGGCAGGACATGCCCGTGCACTGGGGGAGCACAGACCTGAAGTGGGGTTCTTGTTACACCAGAATATCTTCCGGATGTCTTCCAGCTTCTCCCAGGAGCCCGTGCATAAGGAGAAACCCTTCAGCTTCAGCTCCAGCTCCCTGGGGACAAGAGAGACCCTTAGAGGAGAGACCGATGGACCCGGCCAGTCAAGAGAAAGGAGACGCAGCCAAATACCCAACTGAAGGGAGGGTATTGCCAGGCCCCATAACCACAATGTGTGCCAGCCATGGCCCCAATCCACCCCCTTTGGGCACTGTCGGGCAGGGAATAGCAGCAGACTAGAGGTATCTGATCATGCCCCCAGTCTGATAGATAGATAGATTGGTTTTCAGTTGGTTGGTCACTTGGGAGCCATGATTTCTATTCCCACCACTGTGCAGCTGGTGACCTGAGGTCTAAACAGAGGGTCAGAGGGGAAACTAAGTCAGAGAGGAGGGTTTAGACCGGGAGGACTTTGGGGCATGGGTTGTCTCTCACTGTGGGTCACCAGGGCCCGGAATAACATAGCGACCGAGAGGAATGGCTGGGGATGTCCGGTACAGAGGCAGGCGTGAGTCCTGCTCTGGGGGCAGGATCTGAGCTAGAAGATGGCCTCTTTGGAGTGACTCTCAGATCAACCCATCCCCGCTGGGGTACCTAGGGAGGGGGTTGGTCCCCTTTGAGCCCTCTCCAAATCCCCACTGCCCCAGGCTGCTCCACTCAGGGCCGGCCCCAGGGTAGCGTCCCCTCCCCCCACACTCACGTTTTAATGGTGCGCAGGATGAAGATGGTGGTCTTGGTCAGGCTGTACTTGTCATTGGAGTCCAGCTCATCCACGGTCACCACGTCCAGGCACCTTGGCCACCCGGGGGCATATTCCTTCCAGCTGCCGGGAGACACACATGGGCTCACCATCCCATGCCCGAGAGAGCGCAGACAGGGGCCCCTCCAGAGACCTCCTCTGCCTCACCCAGGCATGGCTGGAGGCTCCCCATGGGCAAAGAAACCCCTCGCCTGCTCAGCTTCCTAGCAAAAATAAAACCGTCTGCAGCTTGTGTAGTTACAGAGGAACCATCCAAAATGGGCAGCCAGTGTGACCGACTCAGCAGCACTGCCTGCGTCTGCAGAGAGCCTGAGCCCATTGCTCCAAGAACTGCCTCGACTCCCTTCAAATGCCCTAAGTGGCTCGTTTAAATAGTGTTGCAAACCCCAGGGGTTCGTAGATCATGCACCAGCCCCGTCCCCTGAATAAGTAAGACCCCAAATGGTTATTGAGTGAAATCTCAGGATCTGGAAGTCAATCCCTGTAGGTGGGGGTCAGATTTCTGAGCTGCTCTCCCCACACACAATGTCTGGAGAGTGACTTGGCTTTTAATACAGAAGCTGAGTTTTTCCCCAGGATAACCCCGTGACTCTGGGTGCTGGGGCTTTCAGAGAAGCCCTGAGCTGCCGATGCCACAGGGTTAACTCTTCCATTGTCTCCCCAGAGCAGGTGTGGGAGACTGATGGAGAGTGGGGGGTGGTAAGGCCTACCCAGGGGGGTAAGATGGGGCAGAGATATGGTTTTAGATGAGTCTCGCCCAGCATAAGCTCTTCGCCCACCTTCTGCCAGTGGCTGGAGCCTGCCCACCCCTCCCAGGTGGAGACCAAAGGAAAAGACCCTGCCCTTCCAGAGGTCACTGATAGGAGGTGCTGCAGCAGCTGAGAACAGAGACAGGCTGCAGCACAGCCGGGCTGATCCTGACATTTGGGAGGGGAGGGTGTAGGATTGAATCAGGGTCCCCATGAGCCCCTGGGTTCTCTCCCCGGCTGTGGAGGGGAGTGGGGTCTAGTGGTTAGAGCAGGGGAGTTGAGAGCCCAAAGTGGGAGGCAGGGGAAGGGAGTGAAAGCAGAACCGGAGCTTATTATCGTCCTCCCCCGGACAGGGCTTATGACTCTATCAGCCTGACCCTCCTCATCCCCCAGTCCTGCCTGGGTGCATCCCAGCCCCCTTCACCAGCCCTGCCGCCCCCGCCCGGCTCACCGGTAGGCCTCCCGCCGTGCCTTCAGCTCCTCTTGCCGGTGCTGCAGCAGCAGCGGGTGCTGGGCATCCTCAGACACGGTTTTGGCTGGAGGGAGAAGAGGGAGTTTGAAAGCCAATGGCACACCTGGGTGTTAGCCACATCATGGGCCCATCCTGCCGTGTTTGTGTGTGTGGGCGGGAGGATGGCTGGTCCCAAACAGAGTGAGAAACAGCACCTCCTGCTGCTCCCCCAGGGAATCAGGGAGGACGCTTGCTTTCTCTAATGGGGGTGTACCAGGCTGCCTCCCCCCAAAAAAGGTTCTCTTCTGTGATGTTATTGACATGAACTGGGACCGTATAGATCATTGTTGCAACCAAGGTCCTGTACTGGCACCAAATCTTGTATAAAGGGGGTCAGATAAGGTGTCTAAGACAAGGTTATGGTTTGCTGCTTAGGATTACGCTGTCTGGATGGGTGTATCAATTTTGTAGTTCAAGTTATGAATATTGGCTCTGTGCTTGTATCTCAATGTGTTCGATTCTAAGAAGCCTCAGTGAAGCATTTGGCCAGTTTCTTGAGAAGGGACTGTTCTCAGTCAGTGCCCAATCAAGAAACAGTTAATGGACAATGGACCTTGGGAGACTCCAATCCACATAAGAAGTCTTCCTGGGAACGCTCAAGACAGCATGTGGGCAATGGCTGCCGCCTGTAAAGAACTGAGTCATGCATGGACATGTGATGTGCCCATGTGACTCCAAACTCCATTTTGCTGTAATTTTCCACAGTAAGAACAAAGAAGTGTCCTTACGCCTGGAAGCGACTATACAAGGTGATGTTACCTCATCTCCATCTTGTCTTCAATCCTGCTTCATACCTCTGGAGGGACTTTGCTACAAACTGAAGCTCTGAACAAAGGACTGAATGACCCATCCCAGCGGGGGATGTTCCAGAGACTTGATTTGAACCTGCAGCTTATTCCATCACTGCTACAAGCCTGAACCAAGAACTTTGCCATTACTGCATGTAATTAATTCCATGTAACCACTTCTAGCTCTCATCTAGATCTTTTTCCTTTTATAAATAAACTTTTAGATTTTAGATTCTAAAGGATTGGCAACAGCGTGATTTGTGGGCAAGACCTAACTTGTATATTGACCTGGGTCTGGGCCTTGGTCCTTTGGGATCGAGGGAACCTTTTTCTGTTACTGGGATATTGGTTTTCATAACCATTCGTCCCCATAACGAGCGGTACTGGTGGGGACACTGGGAAACGGGAGTGTCTAAGGGAATTGCTTGTGTGACTTGTGGTCAGCCAGTGGAGTAAACCCGAAGTCTTCTCTGTTGGGCTGGTTTGGTTTGACTGGGTGTGCAAAGGACCCCCAGCCTTGTGCTGTAACTGCCCTGCTCTAAGCAATTTGTCCTGAATTGGCACTCTCAGTTGGGTCCCACCAAAGCCAGCATCGTTACATCTTCACTGATGTGGGGGAGGGTACTGAGAAGGGAGCAGGGGTGCAGGGGCAGTGTCAGATGCTCGCAGGGCAGATGTGGACAGCTATGCATGGGGCAAACCTGCCCTGGGGCAGATGTGGCCAGATGTGCAGGGTGCCAAATGTTATCAGGGACAGATGCGCATGTGTCCAACCTGAAAATAGACGGATGCAGATGTGGCGAACCTCATGGAGGACCTGTGGCAAACCAGGGCCAGGACAGATGGGGACAGATGTGCCCATGGCAAACCTCATGAAATATAGTTGTGGACGGATGTGGACGGGGCCGGCTAGCCTCACAGTATATGTGGACAGATATTGCATGGGGCGAACCTCTGGAGGGACAGATGTGCAGGTGACAGCCCTTATGTTGGCCAGATGTGCACAGTGCAAACCTGAGGACAGACATGCATGAATGATGGATGGGGTGTAAGAATCAGGGTCCAGGTGCTCCTCCCCGGGGAGAACAGAAGGTTTGAATACCCCCCCCCCATAAGTTCAATCAACTGTTTGTATACAGTGTTATTTGACCATAAAAATATCCTGAGTAAGGTATTTTATGCAACCGTGTGATGTTCTGAACTGCCCGGCCCTTGTGAGCAAGGCATCCAGGCTGTGGTTGTGAACATGTGTATGCGAATACAGAGAGAAGTGTCAATTGTAACCATGATGCAACGTTAGCATCACCTCGTGTGAGGGCGGGGAAGCAAAACAGGCCAGGAGAGGCCACCTCCCAAGCCAAGTGTTTACACGAAACCAGTTCCAAGTAACCATCCATTAGCCAGCCCAGGAGATGACAATCAAGAGCCATTACATAGGAACATACGAATGGCCAGACTGGGTCAGACCAATGGCCTATCTAGCCTAATATCCTGTCTTCTGATAGTGGTCGGTGCCAGGAGATTCAGACAGAGAGACCAGGACAGGCAATTTCTCGAGTGATCCATCCCCTACCATCCAGTTCCCGCTTCTGGCCGTCAGAGGTTTAGGGACATTCAGAGCATGGGGTTGTCCCCTGATCATCTGGCTAATAGCCATTGATGGACCTATCCTCCATGAACTTCTCTAGTTCTTTTCTGAGCCCTGTTATAGTCTTGGCCTTCACAACATCCTCTGGCAAGGAGTTCCACAGGCTGACTGTGCGTTGTGTGAAGAAATACTTCCTTAGGTTGGTTTTAAACCTGCTCCCTGTTAATTTCATTGGGTGACCCCTGGTTCTTGTGTTATGTGAAGGGGTAAATAACACTTCCGTAGTCACTTTCTAGATTTAGTCACCCCAGTCATGATTTTCTAGATCTCTATCATATCCCCCCTTAGTCATCTCTTTTCTAAGATGAACAGTCTCAGTCTTTTTAATCTCTCTTTATATGGAAGCTGTTCCATACTCCTCATGAGTCCAGCGGAGGGCAACAAAAATGATCAGGGGGGTGGGACACATGACTTGCAAGGACAGGCTGAGATAACAGGGCTTCTTTAGTTTGCAGAAGAGAAGAGTGAGGGGGGAATTTGATAGCAGCCTTCAACTACCTGACGGGGGGGGGGGGGGTTCCAAAGATGGAGCTCGGCTGTTCTCAGTGGTGGTAGATGACAGAAGGGGGGAGGGATAGCTCAGTGGTTTGAGCATTGGCTTGCTAAATCCAGGGTTGTAAATTCAATCCTTGAGGGGGCCATTTAGGGATCTGGGGCAAAAATCTGTCTGGGGATTGGTCCTGCTTTGAGCAGCAGGTTGGACTAGATGATCTTCTGAGGTCCCTTCCAGCCCTGATATTCTATGAATGTCTACTTCTAACAAGGAGCAATGGTCTCATGTTGCAGTGGGGGAGGTTTAGGTTGGATATTAGAAAAAACTGTTTCACTAGGCAGGTGGTGAAGCAGTGGAATGGGTTCCCTAGGGAGGTGGTGGAATCTCCTTCCTTAGAGCTTTTTAAGGCCTGGCTTGACAGAGCCCTGGCTGGGATGATTTAGTTGATGTTGGTCCTGCTTTGAGCAGGAGGTTGGACTAGATACCTCCTGAGGTCTCTTCCAGCCCTGATATTCTATGATTTTTGTTGCCCTTTTCTGTACCTTTTCCAATTTCAATACATCTTTTTTGAGATAGGGCAACCAGAACTGTATGTAATATTCAAGGTGTGGGCCTACCATGGATTTATATAGAAGCAATATGATATTTTCTTATTATCTATCCCTTTCCTAATGGTTCCCAACATTCGGTTTGCTTTTTTGACTGCCGCTGGACATTGAGTGGATGTTTTCCAGAGGACTATCCACCATGACTCCAAGATCTCTTTCTTGAGTGGTAACAGCTAATTTAGCCCCCATCATTTTGAATTATCGTTGGGATTGTTTTCCAACATGCATTAACTTTGCATTTATCAACACTGAAATTCATCTGCCATTTTGTCACCCACTCGCCTGGTTTTGGGAGATCCTTTGTAACTCTTCGCAGTCTGCTTTGGACTTAACTATCTTGAGTAATGTAGTGGTGGCTGCAAACTTTGCCACCTCCCTGCTCCCCCACTTTTCCAAATCGTTTATGAATATGTTGCACAGCACAGGTCCCAGGACAGACTCCGCTAATTATCTCTTCCCACTGTGAAAACTGATCATTCATTTCTGCTCTGTTGTCGATCTTTTAACCAGTTACTGATCCATGAGAGGAGCCATAGGTGCCGACTCCATGGGTGCTCCGGGGCTCAAGCACCCATGCCAAAAAACATAGGGGTGCTCAGCACCCATGAGCCATAGTGGTTCCTGCCCCCCCACCCCCGGAGTTTTGTACCTGTGGTCTGGTCACAGCACATGCCCTAGCCCCAGGTGGAGCTTGAGTGTGGAATGTGATCTGTGCTGTGCTGCTCCCCATTCTGCCCTGGGGGCAGTGAGATTGTTTGTTTATAAACAGAGGCAGGGTGACTAAGATCACAAAAGTCTTCTCATTAAATTAAATTAAGGATCTTTAGATGATCCTGAAAGCATTCCCAGGCACCCTAGTTAAAAGACAGGAACCAAAGCGCAGGAATAAATGGTGAGTTTTCAGAATGGTGTCAAATGGTGTCCCCCGGAAGTCTGTTCTGGGACCAGTCGTATTCAACATATTCCTAAATGATCTGCAAAAAGAGGTAAACAGGGAGGTGGCAAAATTTGCACACAATACAAAATTACTCAAAAGAGTTAAGCCCAAAGCTGACTGCGAAGCGTTTCAAAGGGATCTCACAAAACTGGGTGACTAGGCAACACGATGGCAGATGAAATTCAATGTTAAGTGCAAAGTACTGCACATGGCAAAATATCATCCCAACTACGCATACAAAATGATGAGGTCTAACTTACCTGCTACCCCTCATCAGGAAAGAGATCTTGGAGTCACTTGCAGTAACCTGGCAGCCCCATGCACAGTTATAAGTATCGTGCTCACTGGGCCTGTATCATCCTGAACTCATTCTCCAGCTTCAGGTGACTTAAAAATAATCTCCAATCATCAACGGGACAGACACAACTGAATAATGTAGCTGTCCTTAATGTGCATGAAGACCATACCAGGGAACTAGATGTAAATAAAATTGCTGACAGTTTCATTCAGAAAGCTACGGTGAGATGTAATGTCTTTAAACCGGGACGTTGGTGAAGACAGCTTGTAAGTGACTGCAATGATATCAATATAGTATAATTCAGGAGAACGTAAATACGTAGTTCATAAGAGCGTAACCATTATTAAAATAGTAAAGATACCAACAATAGACACATTCAGTAACTAGAACAAGAAAGATGTGTATAAAGAGGTTGAAAACAACCTCTCCCCAAAGCTAGCAAAGTCCCGCCCCCACACACACCTCTTCGAAAGCACTCACCAGCAAAAACAAAAGTCAGTGCCTATTGTGATGTTATTGACATGAACTGTGACCGTATCGATCATGGTTGCAACCACTGTTATATCTTTGCAGCAAATCTTGTACAAAGATTGTCGTGTGAGGTGTCTGTGAAAGGTTATGGTTTGCTGGCTATCTGGATGTGTGTCTCATTTTTGCAGTTGAAATTATGAATATTGGCTATGCACTTGTATCTCAGTGTGTTTGATGCTAAGTAGCATTAGGGAAGCATTTGGTCAGCTTCTCAAGAAAGGAATTTGCAGATTAAGTGCCCAGTTAAGAAACTCTTAACTGACAATGGACCTTGGGAGACTCCAATCCACATCTGAGAAGTCTTCCTGGGACGTTCGAGGTAGCATGTGAGCAATGGCTGCTCTACCTGCAAACTGAGTCATGCATGAACATGTGACTTGCCCAGGTGGCTACAAACATCATCTTGTTGCTGTGATTTTGCACAGGAGAACAAAGGGGTTTCCGCCCATAAGAGAGAGAATATAAAAGGCCCTGGGAACCAGGTGTGTAGCTAGTGGGGTTCAAAGGAAGCAGCCGCTTCCCCTCAGCACATTTTCCAAAAGCAGTGCCTTAGTTAGGGGTTACCATGGTGCCAGCGGGCGGGGCCCATGCTCCGCTCTGAAGCTTGGCCTGCCAGCCGGCGCTGAACTCCTACAAGCAAGGGGAAGGGCGGGGGCTGGTCCCTGCGGTGGGGCGGGGCAGCACCGGGCACAGGAAGTGGAAAGTGGCAGTGCTAGAACTGCAGCAGGGGGGCTGGTACCGGGCAGGGCCGCCCGGGGGGGGGCGAGAGGGGCAATTTGCCCCAGGCCCCGAGCCCCACAGGGGCCCCCGTGAGAGTTTTTCGGGGCCCCTGGAGCGGGGTCCCTCACTCGCTCCAGGGGGCCCGGAAAACTCTTGCGGGGCCGGGCGCAGGAGCTTCTTCCGCTCCCGGTCTTCACCGGCAGGGGGTCCTTCCGCTCCGGGGCGGAAGGACCCCCTGCTGGCGAATTACCGCCGAAGACGGAGCGGGTCCCGCCGCCGAAGTTCAGCCCGGTCTTCGGCGGTAATTCGGCGGCGGGGGGCCCTTCCGTTCCGGGACCCGCCGCCGAAGCGCCCTGAAGACCCGCGGCGGGAGTCCCCCTCCTCCGAATTACCGCCGAAGACCGAGCTGCACTTTGGCGGCGGGTCCCGCTTCGGCGGTAATTCGGCGGCGGGGGGGGGCCCCCACCGAGGGTCTTCAGGGCAGTTCGGCGGCAGGTCCCGGAACGGAAGGGCCCACCGCCGCCGAAGACCCCGGAATCCTTTGGGCAGCCCTGGTACTGGGAGCAGCATGGAGCGGCCGTGAGAGGTGGGTGCAGGTGGCCCGGCTCCCCCTGCCTGGGGCTCCCCTCGCCCGCCACAGGGCGTGGGCTCTTTCTCTACAGCACTGCCTGCAGTGGGGCTGGGGCTCTCCCGGGGCTCTGCCCAGCACGCACCCAGCACCCCTGGGGCTGCTCCTGCCTCCCCAGGCTGGGGTCCTGCTGCGGCTTGCGCCCCTCTGCCTCCTCCGTGGGGCAGGCAGCCCCAGGGGGCTGAGGCCGTGCCACCCCTTCCCCAGCTTCCCCCTCCAGCAGCCCCCACACCAGTTCAGCCCTCGGCACCACCGGGTCCTCCCCCGCTTCATGCAACCCGCCCCTACCGTGCAGGTGCAGGGGGCGGCCCGGCCCGGGGGGACTGGGGGAGCCGCAGCAAAGCCCTGCCCGGAGCTGGTGCAGGACATGAGCCTGGCGCTCAGCCCAGGCTCCGGCATCAGCCTGCAGCGGGGAGCGCAGCCACCCCCCGCCGGCTCGGCTCAGCCCAGCCCCACTCTTAAAGGGACACGGACCCCACCGCGGCTCGGCCCGGCCCGGGGCACGTGGGGGTGTCAAGGTGCGTGCAGGGGGCACCCGGGTGCCTGCAGGGCCCTGGCAATAGATGGGTCTGGGGAGATGCGGAGGGGGTGGGTTACATGGGGTATCCAGGAGGGTCGGTATATGGGAGTATCAGGGTGCATGCGGGGGGGGTGCATGCAGGGGGCTTTGGGGCACGAGAGCCCCCAGCACTGCGGTGCACTGGTGCAGGTGGGGCGCTGCAGGGCGTGTGCTGAGTTCCTGGCGCTAGCATTGCTGGTGTAGGTCTTGGGATGGGGGGGGGGGCGCCAGCCGCCTCCCAGCATTCGAGCGCGCCCCGGGCTGCCGTCCAGCGTTCTAGAACCAAGAACTCTGCCATTACTGGGTGTAATTGATTCCTGTAACCAGTTTCAGCTCTCGTATATATTGCTTTCTTTTTATGAATAAATCGTTAGATTTTAGATTCTAAAGGATTGGCAGCAGCGTGATTTGTGGGTAAGACCTGACTTGTATATTGACCTGCGTCTGGGGCTTGGTCTTTTGGGATCGGGAGAACCATTTTTCTTTTACTGGGGTCTTGGTTTTCATAGACTCTAGGGCTGGAAGGGATCTCGAGAGGTCATCGAGTCCGGTCCCCTGTCCTCAAGGCAGGACCAAATACTGTCTAG
Organism: Mauremys mutica; assembly: GCF_020497125.1. NCBI lineage: Eukaryota > Metazoa > Chordata > Testudines > Geoemydidae > Mauremys > Mauremys mutica. The sequence continues at coordinate 5,082,523 of NC_059097.1, read as the reverse complement.
ATCAGATAGAAATTTATCTAACCTACTGTTAAATATCTCCAGAGATGGAGATTCCACAACCTCCCTAGGCAATTTATTCCAGTGTTTAACCACCCTGACAGTTAGGAACTTTTGCCTAATGTCCAACCTAAACCTCCCTTGCTGCAGTTTAAGCCCGTTGCTTCTTGTTCTATCCTTAGGGGCTAAGGTGAACAAGTTTTCTCCCTCCTCCTGATGCCACCCTTTTAGATACCTGAAAACTGCTATCATGTCCCCTCTCGGTCTTCTCTTTCCCAAACTAAACAAACCCAATTCTTTCAGCCTTCCTTCGTAGGTCATGTTCTCAAGACCTTTAATCATTCTTGTTGCTCTTCTCTGGACCCTCTCCAATTTCTCCACATCTTTCTTGAAATGTGGTGCCCAGAACTGGACACAATACTCCAGCTGAGGCCTAACCAGCGCAGAGTAGAGCGGAAGAATGACTTCTCGTGTCTTGCTCACAACACACCTGTTACTGCATCCCAGAATCATGTTTGCTTTTTTTTTTTTGCAACAGCATCACTCTGTTGACTCATATTTAGCTTGTGGTCCACTATAACCCCTAGATCCCTTTCTGCCGTACTCCTTCCTAGACCGTCTCTTCCCGTTCTGCATGTGTGAAACTGATTGTTCCTTCCTACGTGGAGCACTTTGCATTTGTCTTTATTAAACTTCATCCTGTTTATCTCAGACCATTTCTCCAATTTGTCCAGATCATTTTGAATTATGACCCTGTCCTCCAAAGCACTTGCAATCCCTCCCAGATTGGTATAATCTGCAAACTTAATAAGCGAACTTTCTATGCCAATATCTAAGTCGTTGATGAAGATATTGAACAAAGCCAGTCCCAAAACAGACCCCTGCGGAACCCCACTTGTTACAACTTTCCAGCAGGATTGGGAACCATTAATAACTACTCTCTGAGTACGGTTATCCAGCCAGTTATGCACCCACCTTATAGTAACCCCATCTAAATTGTATTTGCCTAGTTTATTGATAAGAATATCGTGCGAGACCGTATCAAATGCCTTACTAAAGTCTAGGTCTACCACATCCACCGCTTCTCCCTTATCCACAAGACTCGTTATCCTAGCAAAGAAAGCTTTCAGATTGGTTTGACGTGATTTGTTCTTTACAAATCCATGCTGGCTATTCCCTATCACCTTACCACCTTCCAAGTGTTTGCAGATGATTTCTTTAATTACTTGCTCCATTTATCTTCCCTGGCACAGAAGTTAAACTAATTGGTCTGTAGTTTCCTGGGTTGTTTTTATTTCCCTTTTTATAGATGGGCACTATATTTGCCCTTTTCCAGTCTTCTGGAATCTCTCCCGTCTCCCATGATTTTCCAAAGATAATAGCTAGAGGCTCAGATACCTCCTCTGTTAGCTCCTGGAGTATTCTAGGATGCATTTCATCAGGCCCTGGTGACTTGCAGACATCTAACTTTTTAAAGTGATTTTTAACTTGGTCTTTTTTTATTTTATCTTCCAAACCTACCCCCTTCCCATTAGCATTCATAACCATTCGTCACCATAGTGAGTGGCACTGGGAAACGGGAGTGTCTACAGGAATTGTTTGTGTGACTTATGGTCAGCCAGTGGGGTGAGACCGAGTCTTCTCTGTTTGGCTGCTTTGGTTTGCCTGAGTAAAGGAAACCACCCTGCCGATGAGCCAAAGGTGATCCTGGATTTAAGTGAAACCCAGAAAGAGTCTGTTGCTGCTCAGGAAAGTGATCCTTTCGAGCAAGCCCTAGGTGAAGAGGGTAAGGGCAGAATTTCTGTGAGGGGGTGAATTGATGCTTTGAGAAGCTCCCAGGGAAAGGAATCCTCACGGTAATCTGTGCAAGCAGTTTGCTGGAACTAAAAGTGTGGAAGTGATTTGACCAAGGCAGTTTCAGTTCCTAACAGCCAGAAATGTTCTGTGGTGAATGGATCCACTGACTTTCCTGTTGAAAGATCCAGTGGGGATGGCTTTGAGAAGATCTCAGATGAACCTAAGAGCTGTTAAGAAAGTTGAACAGCCCTATAACCAAGTGGCTGTGCTCGACCAGTTTGCTGGGCAAACAAGGTTGTTGAGAGAGGAATGTCTCCATGCTGATTCGGTGGGTGGACAGTCTGTGTCTCGGGTTCAGAGGGCAGTTGAGTCTGCAGAGCAGAACGGCTGGGCAGTTAATCTCTGGAGCAGGGCCGGCTTTAGGAAGTGGGGGGGCCCGATTCGAATATCTTGCGGCGGTCCAGGTCTTCGGCAGCGGGTCCTTCGCTCATTCCGGGTCTTCCACGGCACTGAAGGACCCACCACCCAAGACCCGGAGTGAGTGAAGGAAGGACCTGCTGCCAAAATGCTGCCGCCCGGACCGCCGCGGTGAGTAAAAATTAAAAAGTTAGGTGCTCTTCTTTAGGGTGCAGGCGTGGGGCCTGATTCAGGGGAATCGGCCTAAAGTTGGACCTGCTCTGGAGAATGCAGGGACGGGCAGGTATACGCTCATCCCTAGACACTTTGGATATGACTCGTCGTCGCTCAGTGGAATTAACGTCGGATTCCATGTGGAAGCAGAGGTCGGTAAGGGAAGGACCACAGAACTTTGAGTCTAACTTGCTGGTGAAAATGGATGGTATCTCTTTACAACAGAGAACTGCCTTGGAAGTGGTAGTGGTTAAGGATCTGAATAGTCGGGAGCAGGCTCCTGTCTCAGTTGATGCAAATTACCTGGCTGGCAGGGAGAAGAAAGACTTACTAATAGCTAAAAGAAGGAGGAATCCTTGTGGCACCTTAGAGACAAACACATTTATTTGGCTTTGTTCATCTCAGGTGCCACAAGGACTCCTCCCTGCTACAGACTAACAGGGCTGCCGCCCTGAAACTTGCTAATAGCTGGTAGGGAAGACAACACACCCAGTCAGCCCATGGATTCTGTTTAGCAAGAGAAATCAGGGTTGGATCCTTCAGGGAGCTCCCGGCGAGACCAGGGTGCTGAAGGCTCCGAGGTCGGTCCCAGGAGGCATCGAAGCCAAGGATGCTTCCCCTAGCAGAGTATGCCAGAGCAGTACCAGAGCACCGAGCCTGTGACCTCCCTGACAGAGGCTGCAAATGCCGCCCCCTCTCTGTTTCTCCGCCCCCCCCTCCCCACATACACCCTTTCCAAATCATTTATGAATGTGTTGCACCGCACTGGTCCCAGGACAGACCCTCGGGGGTGTGACAGAGCAGGGAGGATTGAGCTGGGGATGTTGCGGGGGAGTTTTGCAGGTACTGTCTGCCCTGGGGATGGGATATCAGGGGGGTGACTTCACTTGAGGGATGATACCGGAGCGTGTAATCCAAGCCAGGAGGGGGATGGGGCCAGGTGACACCTTCTGCCTGGGAAGCTGGACAAAGGCTGGAGGAGGAGCCGGGATGTGTCGCTGGAGGAGACGGCTGGAGGGGGGGGGGTTCAGTTTGGAGCTGGCTGGGGGAACGGAGGGAGCCCCAGGGCTGGGGTCTAAGCTCCCTGCCCCCCAAGACGGACCTGACTGAGGGGGTCCTGTTGTCTGTACCTACAAGCTCTGTGCTGGACTGTGTTTCTGTCGTCTAATAAACCTTCTGTGTTACGGGCTGGCTGAGAGTCACCGTGAATCGCAGGAAGTGGAGGGGTGCAGGGCCCTGACTCCCCCACACTCTGTGACAGGGGGACCCTACTATTTACCTCTCCCCACTGGGAAAACTGCCCATTCATCCCTCCTCCGTTGTCGAGCTATTAACCAGTTACTGATCCATGTGAGAATCCATGAACGTTCATGGGAGACATGGTGACATCCATCAAGTCAACAGGGAAATTTCCCCCGCCCCCCAGAATCACCATGTTCGGGGGGACAGGGCGCGCCAGGGCTCGCCGCTGACCAGTTGTTGAGTGGACGGGAGGCGCTCGGGTTGGGGGCGTGGAGAGGAGGGGGCAGAGGGCAGGCAGGGCCTGTGATCCCTTGTGTGAAGTGGGGGACCTACCTGCCCCTTCTCGCAGCTCCACGGTGCGGTACCCCTCGATCCATTGGTAGCAGGGGAAGCGGTAGGTGTCCCCCTCGGGCGATGTCACCTGGACGCAGTTGCAGAGCCAGCCGTCCGAGGGGAAGAAGGAATAGGGCTCCTTGTGCAGTCGGATCAGCACGATCGGCCCCAGGCTTTGTGCGCTGGGCACCTGGTATATGTCCACCTGGGGAGGGAGAGGGCCAGGGGAGCAGGGTTAGACCCCCCCACAGCGCTGGGGGATGCCAGGGATTGCCCCTAATTCCTGCACACGGCTCATTGCTCTTCTGCTCCGGCTTCTGGGGCAAAAGGGGAACCGCCCTGGCTCATGGGGGTTCTGCCTGAAGTGACCTCCAGGGGCACCACTCAGACGGAGCCCAGAGATTGGGGGTCAGCGCAGCAGTATTGCCAGATCTAACCCAGCCAACGGCTGGCAAAAGGTCGAGAGCCCCACGCCTCTGCTCCCAGCGGGGAGGGGGGAGAACAAGAGATCTAGGGCAGCACTATTGTGGGTAGAGCAGTAGCACGGCGAGATCCAATCAGGAGTCAGGCCCCTGTTGTGCCAGGCGCTGCACAAACCTCGACTGAGATCAGGGCCCCCTTTGCGTCCAGTGCTGCACGGACACATACCGAAAAGCCACAGTCTAAACAGGCAAATTATTATCCTCCCTAGTTCATTAGTTTCTAAGGGCTTTGTATGGGTTAGAAATCATCATGCTTCAGAGCTCTGAACAATAGGGGACAGGAGGGAAATGGGGGCAGTTTAGCCCTTCATTGAGGGGTCTTTTGCAATTTCTTATGAAGCAGCCGGTGTCAGCCACTGTTGGACAGTGGCCCGGTTGGATCCGCTGCTCTGGCCAGTCCCTGCAATGGCAGGGGATTGATTAGGTTGGTGTGCCCAGATGGTGCCAGCAGATGAACCATGCCGCAGAGGATGGAAACGCCCTCAAGGAACCTGACCTGGGGGAGAATTTCCTTCCTGACCCCCAATGTGGTGATTGGTCGGACCCCAACATGTGAGGGAGACACACCAGCCAGGCAGCTAGGAAGAGGATTCTCTGGGTGCCGGCCACCCCGCCGGGTGTCCAAGCATCGATGCTTCAGAGGAAGGTGGGGGAGGAAAAAAAAGCAGAATGCACCCGACCAGTTATTGAGCAGGGAAGGGGGGGAGGTTGTTCCTGACCCCTATGGAAAACCATCTGAAGCCCTGAAGCATGAGAGTGCCTGAATGCAGAGCTGCAGGTGTTCTTCTCGGAAATTTCCCCCTTGGGAGATCCTCAGGAGACAGCTGCTGTGGAGGAGGGAGGACTCATACTCACAGCTCCGGGAGCAAAGTCCTTTCCTTCATGATCCAGCCGGTGCTTGGGGGTCTCCCCGTGAGCTCCCACCAGGGTGATGGAGATAGCGCTGCAGGTGCTGGCCGCCAGGCCCTGCCCGGTGGTCACCCAGACGGTGTAGGTGGCCATGGGGCAATGTCAGGAGGTGGTTTGCTCACGCTCCCTCCAGCCGATGAGTTGGGACATTAAGAGCAGCTCCCAGCGGGCGAAGGAGATTGTTTTTTGGCAGCTCCGCCCTGCAGACCACGTCTGGCTTGCTGACTCGCTCCTGGATAATTGCATCTAGCTGTAGGCCAGGTGCAAGCTGGCTCCAGTGGGGCCCCTCCCAGCACCCACGCACCTGTGAAGAGACTCACCTGAGCCAAGATCTGGCAAAGAGGATTATCACAGACACGCACACGCACACGCCGTGCTCTGGCGAAGGCCTCAGACGTCTTGTGTCTGCTTCGAGCAACTGGGGAGTGGGGGGCATCTTCTCCACCAATGCCTCGCCGGGCAGCCCTTGCAAAATCCCGTCAGCCCAGTCAGGGCTGGATTAACCTTTTGTGGGCCCGGTGCCAAACATATTTGGGGGAATGAAGGGGCCAGGGGAAAGAACACAGCGGGCAGGGTGGATTTGATTGAAATCAGTATTTAAACCACTGGTCAGGAAGACTCGATTTAATCATGGTTTTCTACATAAAAGTGCATTCTCGTTGGTTGTTATAAGCTTAATACATATTCTTCACAACTCAGAGATAGCTGTCGGTTTCATTTGTAGAAGGTACCGTACACACGATACATTTTTAAACAGGGATTTATTTTGAAAACTTTTCAGATGAGTTTTACAGCTATATCAGAAAATAAATGACTGGTTATTTCGTTTACCAAAGATAATTGAAGTAGATATTTCTGAAGTCATTGGGAGGTGAACTATCTCCAATTCTCAGAGGGGTAGCCGTGTTAGTCTGGATCTGTAAAAGCAGCAAAGAGTCCTGTGGCACCTTATAGACTAACAGACGTATTGGAGCATGAGCTTTCGTGGGAGAATACCCACTTCGTCGGATGCATGTAGTGGAAATTTCCAGGGGCAGGTATATATATGCAAGCAAGAAGCAGGCTAGAGATAACGAGGTTAGTTCAGTCAGGGAGGATGAGGCCCTCTTCTAGCAGTTGAGGTGTGAAAACCAAGGGAGGAGAAACTGGTTCTGTAGTTGGCAAGCCATTCACAGTCTTTGTTTAATCCTGAGCTGATGGTGTCAAATTTGCAGATGATCTGAAGCACAGCAATTTCTCTTTGAAGTCTGGTCCTGAGGTGTTTTTGCTGCAGGATGGCTACCTTTAAATCTGCTATTGTGTGGCCAGGGAGGTTGAAGTGCTCTCCTACAGGTTTTTGTATATTGCCATTCCTAATATCTGATTTGTGTCCATTTATCCTTTACGTAGGGACTGTCCAGTTTGGCCAATGTACATAGCAGAGGGGCATTGCTGTCATATGATGGCATATATTACATTGGTGGACGTGCAGGTGAATGAACCGGTGATGGTGTGGCTGATCTGGTTAGGTCCTGTGATGGTGTCGCTGGTGTAGATATGTGGGCAGAGTTGGCATCGAGGTTTGTTGCATGGATTGGTTCCTGAGCTAGAGTTACTATGGTGCGGTGTGCAGTTACTGGTGAGAATATGCTTTAGGTTGGCAGGTTGTCTGTGGGCGAGGACTGGCCTGCCACCCAAGGCCTGTGAAAGTGTGGGATCATTGTCCAGGATGGGTTGTAAATCCCTGATGATGCGTTGGAGGGGTTTTAGCTGGGGACTGTATGTGATGGCCAGTGGAGTCCTGTTGGTTTCTTTCTTGGGCTTGTCTTGCAGTAGGAGGCTTCTGGGTACACGTCTGGCTCTGTTGATCTGTTTCCTTATTTCCTCGTGCGGGTATCGTAGTTTTGAGAATGCTTGGTGGAGATTTTGTAGGTGTTGGCCTCTGTCTGAGGGGTTAGAGCTGATGCGGTTGTACCTCAGTGCTTGGCTGTAGACAATGGATCATGTGGTGTGTCCAGGATGGAAGCTGGAGGCATGAAGGTAGGCATAGTGGTCGGTAGGTTTTCGGTATAGGGTGGTCTTAATGTGGCCATCACTTATTTGCACCGTGGTGTCTAGGAAGTGGACCTCCCGTGTAGATTGGTCCAGGCTGAGGTTGATGGTGGGGTGGAAGCTGTTGAAATCATGGTGGAATTTTTCCAGAGTCTCCTTCCCATGGGTCCAGATGATGAAGATGTCATCAATGTAGCGTAGGTAAAGAAGGGGCGTGCGTGGACGGGAGCTGAGGAAGCGTTGTTCCAGGTCAGCCATAAAAATGTTGGCATATTGTCGGGTCATGCGGGTGCCCATAGCGGTGCCACTGATCTGGAGGTATATATTGTCATCAAATTTGAAATAGTTGTGTGTGAGGATAAAGGCACAGAGCTCAGCAACCAGTTGTGCTGTGGCATCATCAGGGATACTGTTCCTGACAGCTTGTATTCCATCTGTGTGTGGGATGTTTGTGTAGAGAGCCTCTACATCCATGGTGGCTAGGATGGTGTTTTCTGGAAGGTCACCAATGCATTGTAGTTTCCTCAGGAAATCAGTGGTGTCACAGAGATAGCTGGGAGTGCTGGTGGCATAGGGTCTGAGTAGAGAGTCCACATATCCAGACAGTCCTTCAGTGAGAGTGCCAATGCCCGAGATGATGGGGCGTCCAGGATTTCCAGGTTTGTGGATCTTGGGTAGTAGATAGAATAACCCTGGTCAGGGCTCTAAGGGTATGTTGATTTGTTCCGGTGTTAGCGTAGGGAGTGTCCTGAGTAGATGATGCAGTTTCTTAGTGTATTCCTCAGTGGGATCTGAGGGAAGTGGCCTGTAGAATTTGGTATTGGAGAGTTGTCTGGCGGCCTCCTTTTGGTAGTCAGACCTGTTCATGATGACTACAGCACCTCCTTTATCAGCCTCTTTGATTATAATGTCAGGATGGTTTCTGAGGCTGTGGATGGCATTGCGTTCTGCACGACTTAGGTTATGAGGCAAGCGATGTTGTTTTTCCACAATTTCTGCCTGTGAACGTCGGCGGAAGCATTCAATGTATAGGTCCAGACTGTCATTTCGACCCTCAGGAGGAGTCCATGTTGAGTTCTTCTTCTTGTGCTGTTGGTGGGAGGGTAACTGTGTATCAGTGCGTTGTTCAGTGTTGTCCTGAAAGTATTCTTTGAGTCGGAGACGGCGAAAGTAGGCTTCCAGATCGCCGCAGAACTGTATCATGTTGGTGGGGGTGGCAGGGCAGAAAGAGAGTCCCCGAGATAGGACAGACTTTTCTTCTGGGCTGAGTGTGTGGTTGGATAGATTGACGATATTGCTGGGTGGGTTAGGGGTACCACGGTTGTGGCCCCACATAGCAGGTAGGAGTTTAGACAGCTTACAGTCCTTTTTCCTTTGTAGAGAGGTGAAGTGAGTAACGTAGATCTCCTGTCTTATTTTAGTGAAGTCCGTTTGTATGGATAAATGGACACAAATCAGATATTAGGAATGGCAATATTCAAAAACCTGTAGGAGAACACTTCAACCTCCCTGGCCACACAATAGCAGATCTTAAGGTGGCCATCCTCCAGCAAAAAAACTTTAGGACCAGACTTCAAAGAGAAACTGCTGAGCTTCAAAAAAAAAAAAAAAAAAAAAAAAAAACAGGAGTACTTGTGGCACCTTAAAGACTAACAAATTTATTTAAGCATGAGCTTTCGTGAGCTACAGCTCACTTCTTCGGATGCATAGAATGGAACACACAGACAGGGGATATTTATACATACAGAGAACATGAAAAGGTGGAAGTATGCATACCAACAGGCAGAGTCTAATCAATTGAGATGAGCTATCATTAGCAGGAGGAAAAAACACCATTCTGGCCACTATGGATGTGGAAGCCCTCTACACTAACATTCCACACAAAGATGGACTACAAGCCATCAGGAACAGTATCCCCGATAATATCACGGCTAACCTGGTGGCTGAACTTTGTGATTTTGTCCTCACCCACAACTATTTCACATTTGGGGACAATATATATCTTCAAGTCAGTGGCACTGCTATGGGTACCCGCATGGCCCCTCAGTATGCCAACATCTATATGGCTGACTTAGAACAACGCTTCCTTAACTCTCGTTCCCTAACGCCCCTATTCTACTTGCGCTACATTGATGACATCTTCATCATCTGGACCCATGGAAAAGAAGCCCTCGAGGAATTCCACCGAGATTTTAACAATTTCCATCCCACCATCAACCTCAGCCTAGACCAATCCACACAAGCGGTCCATTTCCTAGACACTACTGTGCTAATAAACGATGGTCACATAAATACCACCCTATACCGGAAACCCACTGACCGCTATACTTACTTACATGCCTCCAGCTTCCATCCCGGACACACCACACGATCCATTGTCTACAGCCAAGCTCTAAGATACAACCGTATTTGCTCCAATCCCTCAGACAGAGATAAACACCTACAAGATCTCTATCAAGCATTCTTAAACCTACAATACCCACCTGCTGAAGTGAAAAAACAGATTGACAGAGCCAGAAGAGTACCCAGAAGCCACCTACTACAGGACAGGCCTAAAGAAGAAAATAACAGAACACCACTAGCCATCACCTACAGCCCCCAACTAAAACCTCTCCAGCGCATCATCAAAGATTTACAACCTATCCTTAGAGATGATCCCTCACTCTCACAGATCTTGGGAGACAAGCCAGTCCTCGCTTATAGACAGCCTCCCAACCTGAAGCAAATACTCACCAGCAACCGCACACCATACAACATAAACACTAACCCAGGAACCTATCCTTGCAACAAAGCCCGATGCCAGCTCTGTCCACATATCCATTCAAGTGACACCATCATAGGACCTAATCACATCAGACACGCCATCAGGGGCTCATACACCTGCACATCTACCAAGGTGATATATGCCATCATGTGCCAGCAATGCCCCTCTACCATGTACATTGGCCAAACCGGACAGTCTCTACGCAAAAGAATAAATGGACACAAATCTGACATCAGGAATCATAACATTCAAAAACCAGTGGGAGAACACTTCAACCTCTCTAACCACTCAGTGACAGACTTGAAGGTGGCAATTTTGCAACAAAAAAACTTCAAAAACAGACTCCAAAGAGAAACTGCTGAACTTGAATTAATATGCAAACTAGATACTATTAACTGTGGGTTAAACAAAGACTGGGAATGGTTGGGTCATTACACCAATTGAATCTATTTCCCTATGTTAAGTTCTCCTCACACCTTCTATGGGCCATCTTAATTATCACTTCAAAAAGTTTTTTTCCTCCTGCTAACGATAGCTCATCTCAATTGATTAGACTCTGCCTGTTGGTATGCATACTTCCACCTTTTCATGTTCTCTGTATGTATAAATATCCCCTGTCTGTGTGTTCCATTCTATGCATCCGAAGAAGTGAGCTGTAGCTCACGAAAGCTCATGCTTAAATAAATTTGTTAGTCTTTAAGGTGTCACAAGTACTCCTGTTTTTTTTTTGGCGGATACAGACTAACACGGCTGCTACTCTGAAACCTGCTGAGCTTGTTCATCTGCAAATTTGACACCATCAGCTCAGGATTAAACAAAGACTGTGAATGGCTTGCCAACTACAGAACCAGTTTCTCCTCCCTTGGTTTTCACACCTCTACTGCTAGAACAGGGCCTCATCCTCCCTGATTGAACTAACCTCGTTATCTCTAGCTTGCTTCTTGTTTGCATATATATACCTGCCCCTGGAAATTTCCACTACTTGCATCTGAAGAAGTGGGTATTCACCCACGAAAGCTCATGCTGCTAATTGTCTGTTAGTCTATAAGGTGCCACAGGATTCTTTGCTCCTTTTACAGATCCAGACTAACACGGCTACCCCTCTGATACTCCTGTTACAATGTGTAGCAACATTGTATGGAAAGTGATGAGATTTTACGGTATGATATTACTGAAAAAGCTGCAACCCTAACCTTAAGTTCCTCAGAGACAGCAAGGCAAACAGCTGGTCAAATAGCCATTCTCCACCAGGGGCAAGGTGTGAAGATGACATTTACATTCCATCACAGGGACACTTGAAGCTCGTATCTACGACAGCCTGTCACCATGACTCAGCTGAGAACTGAAGTGGTTTCTAGTACAAAGGACTGAAT